>NW_025745765.1:260222-305222 GCF_021184085.1 Oncorhynchus gorbuscha | reverse complement strand
TTCTAGTCTTGGTCTGTTGATCTACCATTCTAGTCTTGGTCTGAGTTGATCTACCATTCTAGTCTTGGTCTGAGTTGATCTACCATTCTAGTCTTGGTCTGTTGATCTACCATTCTAGTCTTGGTCTGAGTTGATCTACCATTCTAGTCTTGGTCTGAGTTGATCTACCATTCTAGTCTTGGTCTGAGTTGATCTACCATTCTAGTCTCAGTCCAAGACTCACTCTATCAGCCACGGTCTGTTGTTGATATCGGTCTCTCAGCCACTATATCTGTTGTTGATATCAGTCTATCTGCCACTATATCTGTTGTCTGATATGTCTATCTGCCACTATATCTGTTGTTGATATCAGTCTATCTGCCACTATATCTGTTGTTGATATCAGCCACTATATCTGTTGTTGATATCAGTCTATCAGCCACTATATCTGTTGTTGATATCAGCCACTATATCTGTTGTTGATATCAGCCACTATATCTGTTGTTGATATCAGCCACTATATCTGTTGTTGATATCAGTCTATCAGCCACTATATCTGTTGTTGATATCAGTCTATCAGCCACTATATCTGTTTTTGATATCAGCCACTATATCTGTTGTTGATATCAGCCACTATATCTGTTGTTGATATCAGTCTATCAGCCACTATATCTGTTTTTGATATCAGCCACTATATCTGTTGTTGATATCAGCCACTATATCTGTTGTTGATATCAGTCTATCAGCCACTATATCTGTTGTTGATATCAGCCACTATATCTGTTTTTGATATCAGTCTATCTGCCACTATATCTGTTGTTGATATCAGCCACTATATCTGTTGTTGATATCAGTCTATCAGCCACTATATATGTTGTTGATATCAGTCTATCAGACACTATATCTGTTGTTGATATCAGCCACTATATCTGTTGTTGATATCAGTCTATCAGCCACTATATCTGTTGTTGATATCAGTCTATCTGCCACTATATCTGTTGTTGATATCAGCCACTATATCTGTTGTTGATATCAGTCTATCAGCCACTATATCTGTTGTTGATATCAGACACTATATCTGTTGTTGATATCAGCCACTATATCTGTTGTTGATATCAGTCTATCAGCCACTATATCTGTTGTTGATATCAGTCTATCAGCCACTATATCTGTTGTTGATATCAGTCTATCTGCCACTATATCTGTTGTTGATATCAGTCTATCAGACACTATATCTGTTGTTGATATCAGTCTATCAGCCACTATATCTGTTGTTGATATCAGTCTATCTGCCACTATATCTGTTGTTGATTTACATTTACATTTAAGTCATTTAGCAGACGCTCTTATCCAGAGCGACTTACAAATTGGTGCATTCACCTTATGACATCCAGTGGAACAGTCACTTTACAATAGTGCATCTAAATCTTAAAGGGGGGGGGAATACTTATCCTATCCTAGGTATTCCTTAAAGAGGTGGGGTTTCAGGTGTCTCCGGAAGGTGATGATTGACTCCGCTGTCCTGGCGTCGTGAGGGAGTTTGTTCCACCATTGGGGGGCCAGAGCAGCGAACAGTTTTGACTGGGCTGAGCGGGAGCTGTACTTCCTCAGTGGTAGGGAGGCGAGCAGGCCAGAGGTGGATGAACGCAGTGCCCTTGTTTGGGTGTAGGGCCTGATCAGAGCCTGGAGGTACTGAGGTGCCGTTCCCCTCACAGCTCCGTAGGCAAGCACCATGGTCTTGTAGCGGATGCGAGCTTCAACTGGAAGCCAGTGGAGAGAACGGAGGAGCGGGGTGACGTGAGAGAACTTGGGAAGGTTGAACACCAGACGGGCTGCGGCGTTCTGGATGAGTTGAAGGGGTTTAATGGCACAGGCAGGGAGCCCAGCCAACAGCGAGTTGCAGTAATCCAGACGGGAGATGACAAGTGCCTGGATTAGGACCTGCGCCGCTTCCTGTGTGAGGCAGGGTCGTACTCTGCGGATGTTGTAGAGCATGAACCTACAGGAACGGGCCACCGCCTTGATGTTGGTTGAGAACGACAGGGTGTTGTCCAGGATCACACCAAGGTTCTTAGCGCTCTGGGAGGAGGACACAATGGAGTTGTCAACCGTGATGGCGAGATCATGGAACGGGCAGTCCTTCCCCGGGAGGAAGAGCAGCTCCGTCTTGCCGAGGTTCAGCTTGAGGTGGTGATCCGTCATCCACACTGATATGTCTGCCAGACATGCAGAGATGCGATTCGCCACCTGGTCATCAGAAGGGGGAAAGGAGAAGATTAGTTGTGTGTCGTCTGCATAGCAATGATAGGAGAGACCATGTGAGGTTATGACAGAGCCAAGTGACTTGGTGTATAGCGAGAATAGGAGAGGGCCTAGAACAGAGCCCTGGGGGACACCAGTGGTGAGAGCGCGTGGTGAGGAGACAGATTCTCGCCACGCCACCTGGTAGGAGCGACCTGTCAGGTAGGACGCAATCCAAGCGTGGGCCGCGCCGGAGATGCCCAACTCGGAGAGGGTGGAGAGGAGGATCTGATGGTTCACAGTATCGAAGGCAGCCGATAGATCTAGAAGGATGAGAGCAGAGGAGAGAGAGTTAGCTTTAGCAGTGCGGAGCGCCTCCGTGATACAGAGGAGAGCAGTCTCAGTTGAATGACTAGTCTTGAAACCTGACTGATTTGGATCAAGAAGGTCATTCAGAGAGAGATAGCGGGAGAGCTGGCCAAGGACGGCACGTTCAAGAGTTTTGGAGAGAAAAGAAAGAAGGGATACTGGTCTGTAATTGTTGACATCGGAGGGATCGAGTGTAGGTTTTTTCAGAAGGGGTGCAACTCTCGCTCTCTTGAAGACGGAAGGGACGGAGCCAGCGGTCAGTGATGAGTTGATGAGCGAGGTGAGGTAAGGGAGAAGGTCTCCGGAAATGGTCTGGAGAAGAGGGGAGGGGATAGGGTCAAGCGGGCAGGTTGTTGGGCGGCCGGCCGTCACAAGATGCGTGATTTCATCTGGAGAGAGAGGGGAGAAAGAGGTCAGAGCACAGGGTAGGGCAGTGTGAGCAGAACCAGCGGTGTCGTTTGACTTAGCAAACGAGGATCGGATGTCGTCGACCTTCTTTTCAAAATGGTTGACGAAGTCGTCTGCAGAGAGGGAGGGGGGGGGGATTCAGGAGGGAGGAGAAGGTGGCAAAGAGCTTCCTAGGGTTAGAGGCAGATGCTTGGAATTTAGCGTGGTAGAAAGTGGCTTTAGCAGCAGAGACAGAGGAGGAAAATGTAGAGAGGAGGGAGTGAAAGGATGCCAGGTCCGCAGGGAGGCGAGTTTTCCTCCATTTCCGCTCGGCTGCCCGGAGCCCTGTTCTGTGAGCTCGCAATGAGTCATCGAGCCACAGAGCGGGAGGGGAGGACCGAGCCGGCCTGGAGGATAGGGGACATAGAGAGTCAAAGGATGCAGAGAGGGAGGAGAGGAGGGTTGAGGAGGCAGAATCAGGAGATAGGTTGGAGAAGGTTTGAGCGGAGGGAAGAGATGATAGGATGGAAGAGGAGAGAGTAGCGGGGGAGAGAGAGCGAAGGTTGGGACGGCGCGATACCATCCGAGTAGGGGCAGTGTGGGAGGTGTTGGATGAGAGCGAGAGGGAAAAGGATACAAGGTAGTGGTCGGAGACTTGGAGGGGAGTTGCAATGAGGTTAGTGGAAGAACAGCATCTAGTAAAGATGAGGTCGAGCGTATTGCCTGCCTTGTGAGTAGGGGGGAAAGGTGAGAGGGTGAGGTCAAAAGAGGAGAGGAGTGGAAAGAAGGAGGCAGAGAGGAATGAGTCAAAGGTAGACGTGGGGAGGTTAAAGTCGCCCAGAACTGTGAGAGGTGAGCCGTCCTCAGGAAAGGAGCTTATCAAGGCATCAAGCTCATTGATGAACTCTCTGAGGGAACCTGGAGGGCGATAAATGATAAGGATGTTAAGCTTGAAAGGGCTGGTAACTGTGACAGCATGGAATTCAAAGGAGGCGATAGACAGATGGGTAAGGGGAGAAAGAGAGAATGACCACTTGGGAGAGATGTATCAGCCACTATAGCTGTTGTTGATATCAGTCTATCAGCCACTATGTCTGTTGTTGATATCAGTCTATCTGCCACTATATCTGTTGTTGATATCAGTCTATCTGCCACTATATCTGTTGTTGATATCAGTCTATCAGCCACTATATCTGTTGTTGATATCAGTCTATCAGCCACTATATCTGTTGTTGATATCAGTCTATCTGCCACTATATCTGTTGTTGATATCAGTCTATCAGCCACTATATCTGTTGTTGATATCAGTCTATCTGCCACTATATCTGTTGTTGATATCAGTCTATCTGCCACTATATCTGTTGTTGATATCAGTCTATCTGCCACTATATCTGTTGTTGATATCAGCCACTATATCTGTTGTTGATATCAGCCACTATATCTGTTGTTGATATCAGTCTATCAGCCACTATATCTGTTGTTGATATCAGTCTATCAGCCACTATATCTGTTGTTGATATCAGCCACTATATCTGTTGTTGATATCAGCCACTATATCTGTTGTTGATATCAGACTATCAGCCACTATATCTGTTGTTGATATCAGCCACTATATCTGTTGTTGATATCAGTCTATCAGCCACTATATCTGTTGTTGATATCAGTCTATCAGCCACTATATCTGTTGTTGATATCAGTCTATCAGCCACTATATCTGTTGTTGATATTATCAGCCACTATATCTGTTGTTGATATCAGTCTATCTGCCACTATATCTGTTGTTGATATCAGCCACTATATCTGTTGTTGATATCAGTCTATCTATATCTGTTGTTGATATGCCACTATATCTGTTGATTCATCAGCCACTATATCTGTTGTTGATATCAGTCTATCAGCCACTATATCTGTTGTTGATATCAGTCTATCAGCCACTATATCTGTTGTTGATATCAGCCACTATATCTGTTGTTGATATCAGTCTATCTGCCACTATATCTGTTGTTGATATCAGCCACTATATCTGTTGTTGATATCAGTCTATCAGCCACTATATCTGTTGATGATATCAGTCTATCTGCCACTATATCTGTTGTTGATATCAGTCTATCAGCCACTATATCTGTTGTTGATATCAGTTTATCTGCCACTATATCTGTTGTTGATATCAGCCACTATATCTGTTGTTGATATCAGTCTATCAGCCACTATATCTGTTGTTGATATCAGTCTATCAGCCACTATATCTGTTGTTGATATCAGTCTATCAGCCACTATATCTGTTGTTGATATCAGTCTATCTGCCACTATATCTGTTGTTGATATCAGTCTATCTGCCACTATATCTGTTGTTGATATCAGTCTATCAGCCACTATATCTGTTGTTGATATCAGCCACTATATCTGTTGTTGATATCAGTCTATCTGCCACTATATCTGTTGTTGATATCAGTCTATCTGCCACTATATCTGTTGTTGATATCAGTCCATCAGCCACTATATCTGTTGTTGATATCAGCCACTATATATGTTGTTGATATCAGTCCATCAGCCACTATATCTGTTGTTGATATCAGTATATCTGCCACTATATATGTTGTTGATATCAGTCCATCAGCCACTATATCTGTTGTTGATATCAGTCTATCAGCCACTATATCTGTTGTTGATATCAGTCTATCAGCCACTATATCTGTTGTTGATATCAGTCTATCAGCCACTATATCTGTTGTTGATATCAGTCTATCAGCCACTATATCTGTTGTTGATATCAGCCACTATATCTGTTGTTGATATCAGTCTATCAGCCACTATATCTGTTGATGATATCAGTTGATATCAGCCACTATATCTGTTGTTGATATCAGTCTATCAGCTGTTGTTGATATCAGTCTATCAGCCACTATATCTGTTGTTGATATCAGTTTATCTGCCACTATATCTGTTGTTGATATCAGCCACTATATCTGTTGTTGATATCAGTGTTGTCTATATCAGCCACTATATCTGTTGTTGATATCAGTCTATCAGCCACTATATCTGTTGTTGATATCAGTCTATCTGCCACTATATCTGTTGTTGATATCAGTCTATCTGCCACTATATCTGTTGTTGATATCAGTCTATCTGCCACTATATCTGTTGTTGATATCAGCCACTATATCTGTTGTTGATATCAGACTATCAGCCACTATATCTGTTGTTGATATCAGTCTATCTGCCACTATATCTGTTGTTGATATCAGTCTATCTGCCACTATATATGTTGTTGATATCAGTCCATCAGCCACTATATCTGTTGTTGATATCAGCCACTATATATGTTGTTGATATCAGTCCATCAGCCACTATATCTGTTGTTGATATCAGCCACTATATCTGTTGTTGATATCTGCCACTATATCTGTTGTTGATATCAGTCCATCAGCCACTATATCTGTTGTTGATATCAGCCACTATATCTGTTGTTGATATCAGTCTATCAGCCATCAGCCACAGGTATCTGTTGTTGATATCATATATGTTGTTGATATCTGCCACTATATCTGTTGTTGATATCTGCCACTATATCTGTTGTTGATATCAGTCCATCAGCCACTATATCTGTTGTTGATATCAGCCACTATGTCTGTTGTTTTATCAGTCAGCCACTATGGAATGTAACATCCCCTCCTGTTTGTCTCTCGTCTGCTCTCTCCAGGTTTACGACTTGAGCAAGAAGCCCGATGACGGCATGAACGCCATCAGGTCAGTTACAACAGTCCCATTAGTGGTTAGGGTCAGGACCCTGAGTGTTACCAACAGTCCCATTAGTGGTTAGGGTCAGGACCCTGAGTGTTACAACAGTCCCATTAGTGGTTAGGGTCAGGACCCTGAGTGTTACAACAGTCCCATTAGTGGTTAGGGTCAGTGTTACAACAGTCCCATTAGTGGTTAGGGTGTTACCAACAGTCCTGTTAGTGGTTAGGGTCAGGACCCTGAGTGTTACCAACAGTCCTGTTAGTGGTTAGGGTCAGGTCTGAGTGTTACCAACAGTCCTGTTAGTGGTTAGGGGTTACCAACAACTGAGTGTTACCAACAGTCCCATTAGTGGTTAGGGTCAGGACCCTGAGTGTTACCAACAGTCCCATTATTAGTGGTTAGGGTCAGGACCCTGAGTGTTACCAACAGTCCCATTAGTGGTTAGGGTCAGGACCCTGAGTGTTACCAACAGTCCCATTAGTGGTTAGGGTCTGAGTGTTACCAACAGTCCCATTAGTGGTTAGGGAGTGTTACCAACAGTCCCATTAGTGGTTAGGGTCTGAACCCTGAGTGTTACCAACAGTCCCATTAGTGGTTAGGGTCAGGACCCTGAGTGTTACCAACAGTCCCATTAGTGGTTAGGGTCAGGACCCTGAGTGTTACCAACAGTCCCATTAGTGGTTAGGGTCAGGAACCCTGAGTGTTACCAACAGTCCCATTAGTGGTTAGGGTCAGGACCCTGAGTGTTACCAACAGTCCCTGAGTGTTACAACAGTCCCATTAGTGGTTAGTGTTACCAACAGTTAGTGGTCAGGGACCCTGAGTGTTACCAACAGTCCCATTAGTGGTTAGGGTCAGGACCCTGAGTGTTACCAACAGTCCCATTAGTGGTTAGGGTCAGGACCCTGAGTGTTACCAACAGTCCCATTAGTGGTTAGGGTCAGGACCCTGAGTGTTACCAACAGTCCCATTAGTGGTTAGGGTCAGGACCCTGAGTGTTACCAACAGTCCCATTAGTGGTTAGGGTCAGGACCCTGAGTGTTACCAACAGTCCCATTAGTGGTTAGGGTCAGGACCCTGAGTGTTACCAACAGTCCCATTAGTGGTTAGGGTCAGGACCCTGAGTGTTACAACAGTCCCATTAGTGGTTAGGGTCAGGACCCTGAGTGTTACCAACAGTCCCATTAGTGGTTAGGGTCAGGACCCTGAGTGTTACCAACAGTCCCATTAGTGGTTAGGGTCAGGACCCTGAGTGTTACCAACAGTCTTGTTAGTGGTTAGGGTCAGGACCCTGAGTGTTACCAACAGTCCCATTAGTGGTTAGGGTCAGGACCCTGAGTGTTACCAACAGTCCCATTAGTGGTTAGGGTCAGGACCCTGAGTGTTACCAACAGTCCTGTTAGTGGTTAGGGTCAGGACCCTGAGTGTTACCAACAGTCCCATTAGTGGTTAGGGTCAGGACCCTGAGTGTTACCAACAGTCATTAGTGTTAGTGGTTAGTGGTTAGGGTCAGGACCCTGAGTGTTACCAACAGTCCCGTTAGTGGTTAGGGTCAGGACCCTGAGTGTTACCAACAGTCCCATTAGTGGTTAGGGTCAGGACCCTGAGTGTTACCAACAGTCTTGTTATGTTCTGGGTTCTGAACTGATCAATGAGTTATCCATCTAAAGTGTTCCTGACCTGTTGTTTTGCTCTTTCATACTGTAGATTTGTGAATGGTTTGGGCAGTCCGTTGAATGTCACGTTGGGAGTCGGTGACATCGCTCCTCTGTCTGTCTCCAACTACAGTCTGGTTCCACAGGGAAAGTGAGTAGCTTTTTGCTTCATATCAACACACATTTATACCGTATGGGGGGACGGACGAGGAGAGAGATCTGATTGGCTGTTGTGTGTCTCAGGGCGGAGTTTACCATCATGAACAGAGGTGGTGCATCGTGTCTGTACTCTAAAGAGCTGGGCTTTGGCAGCGCCTTCACCCTCGTCATACCATCCACATTCAACATCGGAACCCTGATGTAAGTCCTCTGTCCTATAACCCCTGATACCCAACCCTCAACCAAACTAGCAATGTGTTGTGTCTGATTGTGTTGTGAAGGCCCATGTTGGGCTGTTTACCAGGGTCTTACTGCATGTTTTTCTGTTTGCTGTGTCTGATTGTGTTGTGAAGGCCCATGTTGGGCTGTTTGCTGTGTCTGATTGTGTTGTGAAGGCCCATGTTGGGCTGTTTGCTGTGTCTGATTGTGTTGTGAAGGCCCATGTTGGGCTGTTTGCTGTGTCTGATTGTGTTGTGAAGGCCCATGTTGGGCTGTTTGCTGTGTCTGATTGTGTTGTGAAGGCCCATGTTGGGCTGTTTGCTGTGTCTGATTGTGTTGTGAAGGCCCATGTTTTGGGCTGTTTGCTGTGTCTGATTGTGTTGTGAAGGCCCATGTTGGGCTGTTTGCTGTGTCTGATTGTGTTGTGAAGGCCCATGTTGGGCTGTTTGCTGTGTCTGATTGTGTTGTGAAGGCCCATGTTGGGCTGTTTGCTGTGTCTGATTGTGTTGTGAAGGCCCATGTTTTTCTGTTTGCTGTGTCTGATTGTGTTGTGAAGGCCCATGTTGGGCTGTTTGCTGTGTCTGATTGTGTTGTGAAGGCCCATGTTGGGCTGTTTGCTGTGTCTGATTGTGTCTGTGAAGGCCCATGTTGGGCTGTTTGCTGTGTCTGATTGTGTTGTGAAGGCCCATGTTGGGCTGTTTGCTGTGTCTGATTGTGTTGTGAAGGCCCATGTTGGGCTGTTTGCTGTGTCTGATTGTGTTGTGAAGGCCCATGTTGGGCTGTTTGCTGTGTCTGATTGTGTTGTGAAGGCCCATGTTGGGCTGTTTGCTGTGTCTGATTGTGTTGTGAAGGCCCATGTTGGGCTGTTTGCTGTGTCTGATTGTGTTGTGAAGGCCCATGTTGGGCTGTTTGCTGTGTCTGATTGTGTTGTGAAGGCCCATGTTTTTCTGTTTGCTGTGTCTGATTGTGTTGTGAAGGCCCATGTTGGGCTGTTTGCTGTGTCTGATTGTGTTGTGAAGGTCCATGTTGGGCTGTTTGCTGTGTCTGATTGTGTTGTGAAGGCCCATGTTGGGCTGTTTGCTGTGTCTGATTGTGTTGTGAAGGCCCATGTTGGGCTGTTTGCTGTGTCTGATTGTGTTGTGAAGGCCCATGTTGGGCTGTTTGCTGTGTCTGATTGTGTTGTGAAGGCCCATGTTGGGCTGTTTGCTGTGTCTGATTGTGTTGTGAAGGCCCATGTTGGGCTGTTTGCTGTGTCTGATTGTGTTGTGAAGGCCCATGTTGGGCTGTTTGCTGTGTCTGATTGTGTTGTGAAGGCCCATGTTGGGCTGTTTGCTGTGTCTGATTGTGTTGTGAAGGCCCATGTTGGGCTGTTTGCCAGGGTCTTAAAACATATTTTTCTGTTTATTATTTTTGTAGTAATAGTGTTTCATGTGTTGATTACTGTGTCCAGTGTTGGCAGGCCATCCAGGTGGTAGAAGACATCAAGCCCAACACCATCCACATGGGCTGGCAAATCCCTCAGTACTTCCTCATGACAGCAGGAGAGGTGGTGTTCTCTGTGACTGGCCTGGAGTTCTCCTACTCGCAGGTAGGGGGCGCCACTGTCCTCTCTCACCCGTCACACCAGCCTTGGTCTCTAGTGGCTCTGTTTTTCTGTCATCCAAACACAACTCAACTCAGACCTGTTACTTTGTCAATTAACTTTCAATTCTCATCTCAACCCAAAACCTAATGCACACCTCTTCTTGCTCTGCAGGCGCCTAGCAACATGAAGTCGGTGCTGCAGGCTGGTTGGCTGTTCACCGTCGCCGTGGGAAACATCATAGTGCTGATTGTTGCCGAGGCAGCACAGCTCCCAGATCAGGTTACTACAGATCTTTTAACATCTAGAACCCTATAAAACCCTCTAAACAATACTGACCACTGTACTGAGGTCAGATAGGGCCTAAGTTCATTGATATCTAAACCTTGTTGTCTGTGTGTTCCTGGGGCAGATTGTGATATTAACCCCTGTGTGTTCCAGGGGCAGAGTCTGATATTAACCCCTGTGTGTTCCAGGGGCAGAGTAGTGATATTAACCCCTGTGTGTTCCAGGGGGCAGATGTGATGTTTAACCCCTGTGTGTTCCAGGGGCTGATAGTGATATTAACCCCTGTGTGTTCCAGGGGGCAGAGTGTTGATATTAACCCCTGTTGTGTTTCCTGGGGCAGAGTAGTGATATTAACCCCTGTGTGTTCCAGGGGGCAGATAGTGATATTAAGGTTCCCCCTGTGTGTTCCAGGGGCAGAGTAGTGATATTAACCCCTGTGTGTTCCAGGGGTAGAGTAGTGTTTAACCCCTGTGTGTTCCTGGGGCAGAGTGTTGGCATTAACCCCTGTGTGTTCCAGGGGCAGAGTAGTGATATTAACCCCTGTGTGTTCCAGGGGCAGAGTAGTGATATTAACCCCTGTACTTCCTCATGACAGGGGGAGAGTAGTGATATTAACCCCTGTGTTCCAGGGGTGTTCTCCTGTGTGTTCCAGGGGCAGAGTAGTGATATTAACCCCTGTGTGTTCCAGGGGCTTGAGTAGTGATATTGGCCCTGTGTGTTCCAAACAGAAGTGAATTAACCCCTGTGTGTTCCAGGGGCAGAGTAGTGATATTAACCCCTGTGTGTTCCAGGGGCAGAGTAGTGATATTAACCCCTGTGTGTTCCAGGGGGCAGAAAGTGATATTAACCCCTGTGTGTTCCAGGGGGCAGAGTAGTGATATTAACCCCTGTGTGTTCCAGGCTGGGTTCCCCTGTGTGTTCCAGGGGAAACATGATATTAACCCCTGATTGTTCCAGGGGCAGACAGATATTAACCCCAGTGTGTTCCAGGGGCAGAGTTTTAATATCTAAACCCTGTGTGTTCCAGGGGCAGAGTAGTGATATTAACCCCTGTGTGTTCCAGGGGCAGAGTTCATTGATATCTAAACCTTGTTGTCTGTGTGTTCCAGGGGCAGAGTAGTGATATTAACCCCTGTGTGTTCCAGGGGCAGAGTAGTGATATTAACCCCTGTGTGTTCCAGGGGCAGAGTAGTGATATTAACCCTGTGTGTTCCAGGGGCAGAGTAGTGATATTAACCCCTGTGTGTTCCAGGGGCAGAGTAGTGATATTAACCCCTGTGTGTTCCAGGGGGCAGAGTAGTGATATTAACCCCTGTGTGTTCCAGGGGGCAGAGTAGTGATATTAACCCCTGTGTGTTCCAGGGGCAGAGTAGTGATATTAACCCCTGTGTGTTCCAGGGGCAGAGTAGTGATATTAACCCCTGTGTGTTCCAGGGGCAGAGTAGTTGATATTAACCCCTGTGTGTTCCAGGGGGGCAGAGTAGTGATATTAACCCCTGTGTGTTCCAGGGGGCAGAGTAGTGATATTAACCCCTGTGTGTTCCAGGGGGCAGAGTAGTGATATTAACCCCTGTGTGTTCCAGGGGGTAGAGTAGTGATATTAACCCCTGTGTGTCTGTGTGTTCCAGGGGGCAGAGTAGTGATATTAACCCCTGTGTGTTCCAGGGGGCAGAGTAGTGATATTAACCCCTGTGTGTTCCAGGGGGCAGAGTAGTGATATTAACCCCTGTGTGTTCCAGGGGCAGAGTAGTGATATTAACCCCTTGTGTTCCAGGGGCCCCTGTGTGTTCCAGGGGGCAGAGTAGTGATATTAACCCCTGTGTGTTCCAGGGGGCAGAGTAGTGATATTAACCCCTGTGTGTTCCAGGGGGCAGAGTAGTGATATTAACCCCTGTGTGTTCCAGGGGGCAGAGTAGTGATATTAACCCCTGTGTGTTCCAGGGGGCAGAGTAGTGATATTAACCCCTGTGTGTTCCAGGGGGCAGAGTAGTGATATTAACCCCTGTGTGTTCCAGGGGCAGAGTAGTGATATTAACCCCTGTGTGTTCCAGGGGCAGAGTAGTGATATTAACCCCTGTGTGTTCCAGGGGCAGAGTAGTGATATTAACCCCTGTGTGTTCCAGGGGCAGAGTAGTGATATTAACCCCTGTGTGTTCCAGGGGCAGAGTAGTGATATTAACCCCCTGTGTGTTCCAGGGGGCAGAGTAGTGATATTAACCCCTGTGTGTCTGTGTGTTCCAGGGGCAGAGTAGTGATATTAACCCCTGTGTGTTCCAGGGGGCAGAGTAGTGATATTAACCCCTGTGTGTCTGTGTGTTCCAGGGGGCAGAGTAGTGATATTAACCCCTGTGTGTCTGTGTGTTCCAGGGGGCAGAGTAGTGATATTAACCCCTGTGTGTTCCAGGGGGCAGAGTAGTGATATTAACCCCTGTGTGTTCCAGGGGGCAGAGTAGTGATATTAACCCCTGTGTGTTCCAGGGGGCAGAGTAGTGATATTAACCCCTGTGTGTTCCAGGGGCAGAGTAGTGATATTAACCCCTGTGTGTTCCAGGGGCAGAGTAGTGATATATTAACCCCTGTGTGTTCCAGGGGGCAGAGTAGATATTAACCCCTGTGTGTTGATATTAACCCCTGTGTGTTCCAGGGGTAGAGTAGTGATATTAACCCCTGTGTGTTCCAGGGGGCAGAGTAGTGATATTAACCCCTGTGTGTTCCAGGGGGCAGAGTAGTGATATTAACCCCTGTGTGTCTGTGTGTTCCAGGGGGCAGAGTAGTGATATTAACCCCTGTGTGTTCCAGGGGGCAGAGTAGTGATATTAACCCCTGTGTGTTCCAGGGGCAGAGTAGTGATATTAACCCCTGTGTGTTCCAGGGGGCAGAGTAGTGATATTAACCCCTGTGTGTTCCAGGGGCAGAGTAGTGATATTAACCCCTGTGTGTTCCAGGGGCAGAGTAGTGATATTAACCCCTGTGTGTTCCAGGGGGCAGAGTAGTGATATTAACCCCTGTGTGTTCCAGGGGGCAGAGTAGTGATATTAACCCCTGTGTGTTCCAGGGGGTAGAGTAGTGATATTAACCCCTGTGTGTTCCAGGGGGCAGAGTAGTGATATTAACCCCTGTGTGTTCCAGGGGTAGAGTAGATATTAACCCCTGTGGATATTAACCCCTGTGTGTTCCAGGGGGCAGAGTAGTGATATTAACCCCTGTGTGTTCCAGGGGGTAGAGTAGTGATATTAACCCCTGTGTGTTCCAGGGGCAGAGTAGTGATATTAACCCCTGTGTGTTCCAGGGGCAGAGTAGTGATATTAACCCCTGTGTGTTCCAGGGGGCAGAGTAGTGATATTAACCCCTGTGTGTTCCAGGGGCAGAGAGTAGTGATATTAACCCCTGTGTGTTCCAGGGGGCAGAGTAGTGATATTAACCCCTGTGTGTTCCAGGGGGCAGAGTAGTGATATTAACCCCTGTGTGTCTGTGTGTTCCAGGGGGTAGAGTAGTGATATTAACCCCTGTGTGTTCCAGGGGGCAGAGTAGTGATATTAACCCCTGTGTGTTCCAGGGGGCAGAGTAGTGATATTAACCCCTGTGTGTTCCAGGGGGCAGAGTAGTGATATTAACCCCTGTGTGTTCCAGGGGCAGAGTAGTGATATTAACCCCTGTGTGTTCCAGGGGGGTAGAGTAGTGATATTAACCCCTGTGTGTTCCAGGGGCAGAGTAGTGATATTAACCCCTGTGTGTTCCAGGGGGCAGAGTAGTGATATTAACCCCTGTGTGTTCCAGGGGGCAGAGTAGTGATATTAATTCCTGTGTGTTCCAGGGGGCAGAGTAGTGATATTAACCCCTGTGTGTTCCAGGGGGCAGAGTAGTGATATTAACCCCTGTGTGTTCCAGGGGGCAGAGTAGTGATATTAACCCCTGTGTGTTCCAGGGGGCAGAGTAGTGATATTAACCCCTGTGTGTTCCAGGGGGCAGAGTAGTGATATTAACCCCTGTGTGTCTGTGTGTTCCAGTGGGCAGAATACATCCTGTTTGCCTCTCTCCTTGTGGTGGTGTGTATTGTGTTCGCCGTCATGTCCTACTTCTACACCTACACTGACCCAGCGGAGATCGAGGCCCAGTTCCGCCAGCCGGAACACGAGCCGGAGAAGAAGAGAGATCGGGTTGAGATGGAGAGAAAGGACTCAGACTGCAGCAAGAGCAGCAAGGGTTCTGACAAGAAGAGGGATTCTGTTGTTGAGCAGCATAACCAAGACGTCAAACAGAGCAAGATGTAAAACTCCCCATTCACACTACCTCCTCCTCCTGAACCAATCAGAACAGGTCTCAGAGAGAGAACCATTGGAACTTAATCTTATGAACATTAATCCTAACAGCTTTATGGGTAAATTTAGACTTTGATATATTGTAAATAATTTTTTTACAACGATTTATTTTGCACCATGTAGCAAAAGCAACATTATGAATGTATTTTTGCTCATCATAATTTATTTGAAAGAGGACATACTGTACGAATGACCATTCCTATTCATTTCCCAGTACAGTGTTTTGTGTACTGGATATGTAGTTGTTTTGGGTTTGATGTTGCCAGGGACTCTTGGTATTAATTCCACACCAAGTGAGTCCCTGGCAGTCAAGTGCTTCAATAAAGAGGATGAGTCTAACTTTGTGTCGTGATATTGTTAGCCAGGTGTAAGGTAATCATTTGTCCATGTAATCATTAGTCCATGTAATCATTAGTCCAGGTAATCATTAGTCCAGGTAATCATTAGTCCAAACCGTAGCAAACCGCTTTGTTTTGCAACGAAAATGAGAGTTTCGTTTGGACAAAATCAGACCGCTCCATCCCAGTTTAGTTTGGTTCCTAGGGCGGAATTCCAACCCGAGGTAAGTTTTCTCTCTACGTGTTTTCTGACCTTGAACTTTAGCACGATAACAGCTTTCTTAGCTATTGATAAGAGCTCGGTAAATGAGTAAGCCATTTGTATAAGAGGATTGTAAATTATATATACACACAACATGCAACAATTTCAAAGACTTTACTGAGATACAGTTCACATAAGGAAATCAATCAGTCAATTGAAATACATTCATTAGGCCCTAATACTATGGGTTTCACGTGCCTGAGAATGCAGATAGCTTGAAAAAGGTAGGGGCATGGATCAGAAAACCAGTCAGGTTCTGGTGTGACCACCATTTACCTTGTGCAGCGTGATGCATAGAGCTGATCAGGCTGGTGATTGTGAATGTCCCATTCCTCTTCAATGGCTGTGTGGAGTTTGATATTGGCAGGAACTAGAGCACAAACGGCTGTGCATCTACTAGGGCCAAGATGTCCAGGCGTACCACAGGGTTGGATAATTAGACCTTGTTATTCCTCATCTATATCAATAACCTGACTGCTGGGTCTAGTACCATACTAATCTATATCAATAACCTTACTGCTGGGTCTTCTACCGTACCATACTAATCTATATCAATAACTTGCTGGGTCTTCTACCATACTAATCAATATCAATAACCTTACTGCTGGGTCGTCTACCATACTAATCTATATCAATAACCTTACTGCTGGGTCTTCTACCATACTAAACTATATCAATAACCTGACTGCTGGGTCTACTACCATACTAATCTATATCAATAACCTCACTGTTGGGTCTACTACCATACGAATCTATATCAATAACCTTACTGCTGGGTCTTCTACCATACTAAACTATATCAATAACCTGACTGCTCGTTCCTCTACCATACTAATCTATATCAATAACCTACTGGGTCTTCTACCATACTAATCTATATCAATAACCTTACTGCTGGGTCTTCTACCATACTTATCTATATCAATAACATGCTGGGTCTTCTACCATACTAATCTATATCAATAACCTGCTAGGTCTTCTACCATACCATACTAATCTATGTCAATAACCTTACTGCTGGGTCTTCTACCATACTAATCTATATCAATTACCTGCTGGGTCTTCTACCATACTAATCTATAGGGGTGACAAGGTAGCCTAGTGGTTGGACTAGTAACCGGAAGGTTGCAAGTTCAAACCCCGAGCTGACATGGTACAAATCTGTCGTTCTGCCCCTGAACTATATCAATAACCTGACTGCTGGGTATTCTACTGTACTTCCCCTTCTCTTTGCTGATGACACCAATTTGATTTTATTACACAATCATTTTCATTCACTAATTAATGAAACCAACTCAGTCATGGACATTTTCTGATACGTTTCAGATAATTAGTTTCTTTAAATGTTAGAAAAATCTACATTTTATTGTGTTCACTAGTAAGAATGAGAAATGATGTGTTACATAATTAAACCATAATAATAAAAGAGTGAATCTGAATGGGAATGAAATGGAACATCCCCTGGAATCCTCTGAGTTGTAACAGTTATCCTGGAACCATCACATTCAATATGTCTGCAGCAAGGTGACGAAATGTGTATCAGGGGGTTCATCAGGCTTCTTAACTCTATATTAGAGCTTCATTTACCCAGATCTCAGTTACTGGAATATTGTCTGTGCATATGCCTCCTACCTACCTACACCCTCATTATACAAGATACATTTACAAGACAACCCACCTCCTCTCTAATTACCTGGCTCCATCTGCACCTTTGTTCAAGAAACTCAATATTCTGTCTACTTAGGACATTAATGTACACAAATTCGTACAAATACTCATACCTCCAAGACAGTTCACCTAAACCCTTCAATGGATTCTACCAGGTCCCAGACAGTTTACCTAAACCCTTCAATGGATTCTACCAGGTCCCAGTTTACCTAAACCCTTCAATGGATTCTACCAGGTCCCAGTTTACCTAAACCCTTCAAAGGATTCTACCAGGTCCCAGACAGTTTACCTAAACCCTTCAATGGATTCTACCAGGTCCCAGTTTACCTAAACCCTTCAATGGATTCTACCAGGTCCCAGTTTACCTAAACCCTTCAATGGATTCTACCAGGTCCCAGTTTACCTAAACCCTTCAATGGATTCTACCAGGTCCCAGACAGTTTACCTAAACCCTTCAATGGATTCTACCAGGTCCCAGTTTACCTAAACCCTTCAATGGATTCTACCAGGTCCCAGTTTACCTAAACCCTTCAATGGATTCTACCAGGTCCCAGTTTACCTAAACCCTTCAATGGATTCTACCAGGTCCCAGACACTTTACCTAAACCCTTCAATTGATTCTACCAGGTCCCAGTTTACCTAAACCCTTCAATGGATTCTCCCAGGTCCCAGACAGTTTACCTAAACCCTTCAATGGATTCTTCCAGGTCCCAGACAGTTTACCTAAACCCTTCAATGGATTCTACCAGGTCCCAGTTTACCTAAACCCTTCAATGGATTCTACCAGGTCCCAGACACTTTACCTAAACCCTTCAATGATTCTACCAGGTCCCAGTTTACCTAAACCCTTCAATGGATTCTACCAGGTCCCAGTTTACCTAAACCCTTCAATGGATTCTACCAGGTCCCAGTTTACCTAAACCCTTCAATGGATTCTACCAGGTCCCAGTTTACCTAAACCCTTCAATGGATTCTACCAGGTCCCAGTTTACCTAAACCCTTCAATGGATTCTGCCAGGTCCCAGTTTACCTAAACCCTTCAATGGATTCTACCAGGTCCCAGTTTACCTAAACCCTTCAATGGATTCTACCAGGTCCCAGTTTACCTAAACCCTTCAATGGATTCTACCAGGTCCCAGTTTACCTAAACCCTTCAATGGATTCTACCAGGTCCCAGTTTACCTAAACCCTTCAATGGATTCTACCAGGTCCCAGTTTACCTAAACCCTTCAATGGATTCTACCAGGTCCCAGTTTACCTAAACCCTTCAATGGATTCTACCAGGTCCCAGTTTACCTAAACCCTTCAATGGATTCTACCAGGTCCCAGTTTACCTAAACCCTTCAATGGATTCTACCAGGTCCTAGTTTACCTAAACCCTTCAATGGATTCTACCAGGTCCCAGACAGTTTACCTAAACCCTTCAATGGATTCTACTAGGTCCCAGACAGTTTACCTAAACCCTTCAATGGATTCTACCAGGTCCCAGTTTACCTAAACCCTACAATGGATTCTTCAGCTCCCAGTTTACCTAAACCCTTCAATGGATTCTACCAGGTCCCAGACAGTTTACCTAAACCCTTCAATGGATTCTACCAGGTCCCAGTTTACCTAAACCCTTCAATGGATTCTACCAGGTCCCAGACAGTTTACCTAAACCCTTCAAAGGATTCTACCAGGTCCCAGACAGTTTACCTAAACCCTTCAATGGATTCTACCAGGTCCCAGACAGTTTACCTAAACCCTTCAATGGATTCTACCAGGTCCCAGTTTACCTAAACCCTTCAATGGATTCTACCAGGTCCCAGTTTACCTAAACCCTTCAATGGATTCTACCAGGTCCCAGTTTACCTAAACCCTTCAATGGATTCTCCCAGGTCCCAGTTTACCTAAACCCTTCAATGGATTCTACCAGGTCCCAGACAGTTTACCTAAACCCTTCAATGGACAGTTTACCTCTTCAATGGATTCTCCCAGGTCCCAGTTTACCTAAACCCTTCAATGGATTCTACCAGGTCCCAGTTAAACTAAACCCTTCAATGGATTTAGGTCCCCTAAACCCTTCAATTGGATTCTTCAGGTCCCAGTTTACCTAAACCCTTCAATGGATTCTACCAGGTCCCAGTTGTTTACCTAAACCTAAACCCTTCAATGGATTCTCCCAGGTCCCAGTTTACCTAAACCCTTCAATGGATTCTACCAGGTCCCAGTTTACCTAAACCCTTCAATGGATTCTACCAGGTCCCAGACAGTTTACCTAAACCCTTCAATGGATTCTACCAGGTCCCAGACAGTTTACCTAAACCCTTCAATGGATTCTACCAGGTCCCAGACAGTTTACCTAAACCCTTCAATGGATTCTACCAGGTCCCAGTTTACCTAAACCCTTCAATGGATTCTACCAGGTCCCAGTTAAACCCTTCAAAACCCTTCAATGGATTCTACCAGGTCCCAGTTTACCTAAACCCTTCAATGGATTCTTCCAGGTCCCAGACAGTTTACCTAAACCCTTCAATGGATTCTACCAGGTCCCAGTTTACCTAAACCCTTCAATGGATTCTACCAGGTCCCAGTTTACCTAAACCCTTCAATGGATTCTACCAGGTCCCAGACAGTTTACCTAAACCCTTCAATGGATTCTACTAGGTCCCAGACAGTTTACCTAAACCCTTCAATGGATTCTACCAGGTCCCAGTTTACCTAAACCCTACAATGGATTCTTCAGCTCCCAGTTTACCTAAACCCTTCAATGGATTCTACCAGGTCCCAGACAGTTTACCTAAACCCTTCAGTGGATTCTACCAGGTCCCAGTTTACCTAAACCCTACAATGGATTCTACCAGGTCCCAGACAGTTTACCTAAACCCTTCAAAGGATTCTACCAGGTCCCAGACAGTTTACCTAAACCCTTCAAAGGATTCTACCAGGTCCCAGACAGTTTACCTAAACCCTTCAATGGATTCTACCAGGTCCCAGTTTACCTAAACCCTTCAATGGATTCTACCAGGTCCCAGTTTACCTAAACCCTTCAATGGATTCTACCAGGTCCCAGTTGACCTAAACCCTTCAATGGATTCTCCCAGGTCCCAGTTTACCTAAACCCTTCAATGGATTCTACCAGGTCCCAGACAGTTTACCTAAACCCTTCAAAGGATTCTACCAGGTCCCAGACAGTTTACCTAAACCCTTCAATGGATTCTCCCAGGTCCCAGTTTACCTAAACCCTTCAATGGATTCTACCAGGTCCCAGTTAAACTAAACCCTTCAATGGATTCTACCAGGTCCCAGTTAAACTAAACCCTTCAATTGATTCTTCAGCTCCCAGTTTACCTAAACCCTTCAATGGATTCTACCAGGTCCCAGTTGACCTAAACCCTTCAATGGATTCTCCCAGGTCCCAGTTTACCTAAACCCTTCAATGGATTCTTCAGGTCCCAGTTTACCTAAACCCTTCAATGGATTCTACCAGGTCCCAGACAGTTTACCTAAACCCTTCAAAGGATTCTACCAGGTCCCAGACAGTTTACCTAAACCCTTCAATGGATTCTCCCAGGTCCCAGTTTACCTAAACCCTTCAATGGATTCTACCAGGTCCCAGTTAAACTAAACCCTTCAATGGATTCTACCAGGTCCCAGTTAAACTAAACCCTTCAATTGATTCTTCAGCTCCCAGTTTACCTAAACCCTTCAATGGATTCTACCAGGTCCCAGACAGTTTACCTAAACCCTTCAATGGATTCTACCAGGTCCCAGTTTACCTAAACCCTTCAATGGATTCTTCCAGGTCCCAGACAGTTTACCTAAACCCTTCAATGGATTCTACCAGGTCCCAGTTTACCTAAACCCTTTAATGGATTCTACCAGCTCCCAGTTTACCTAAACCCTTCAATGGATTCTACCAGGTCCCAGACAGTTTACCTAAACCCTTTAATGGATTCTCCCAGGTCCCAGACAGTTTACCTAAACCCTTTAATGGATTCTCCCAGGTCCCAGACAGTTTACCTAAACCCATCAATGGATTCTACCAGGTCCCAGTTTACCTAAACCCTTCAATGGATTCTACCAGGTCCCAGTTTACCTAAACCCTTCAATGGATTCTACCAGGTCCCAGACACTTTACCTAAACCCTTCAATGGATTCTACCAGGTCCCAGTTTACCTAAACCCTTCAATGGATTCTACCAGGTCCCAGTTTACCTAAACCCTTCAATGGATTCTACCAGGTCCCAGTTTGCCTAAACCCTTCAATGGATTCTACCAGGTCCCACACCTCCATTAATACAGTGTATCAGTAGACACACCTCCTCCACACCTCCATTAATACAGTATATCTGTAGACACACCTCCATTAATACAGTGTATCAGTAGACACACCTCCATTAATACAGTGTATCTGTAGACACACCTCCATTAATACTGTGTTTCTTTAGACTCACCTCCACACCTCCATTAATACAGTGTATCAGTAGACACACCTCCATTAATACAGTGTATCAGTAGACACACCTCCATTAATATAGTGTATCTGTAGACACACCTCCTCCACACCTCCATTAATACAGTGTATCAGTAGACACACCTCCATTAATATAGTGTATCTGTAGACACACCTCCTCCACACCTCCATTAATACAGTGTATCAGTAGACACACCTCCTCCACACCTCCATTAATACAGTGTATCTGTAGACACACCTCCATTAATACAGTGTATCTATAGACACACCTCCATTAATACAGTGTATCTGTAGACACACCTCCTCCAGGAACCAAAAGGAACCAAAATGTCCGCTTCAGTGTTGGCCGTCTGCGGCCCATATCCTTACTCTGATACTGGACTCTAACGGTATAAACATGTCCGATCTCTCTTCAGTTCCTCCCTGGGTAGATGATGCAACTCTTCAGCCTTGTTGCTACAGTAGTCAATCTGAAACATTGTCAACGTATGAGGCTGGGATTCAAAACCATCGGACTTTAAAACCCTTTAACATGGCAGCAACCAATTTTAAATGGAATTAAACATGCATGTTGTTAGCTTATTGTGTCTCAAACAAGCCATTTAGTAAAAATTACCACGTGGTTTACATTATGTTTGTCCCATATATTTGTTTTAAACAACCAGAAAGTGAACATTATACAAACCCAACGTCACTCACCACTCAGTGTTAATTGTGTGTTTAAAATGTGAAATGACAAGGTTGTAAAATGCTGTTGACCTCTAAAACATCATTTAAGAGTGATTTAATTTCTAACGTTGTTTTACAATTTGAAACATCTGCTTCAGCAGGTCGGTGAGTTGCCCTTTAAAGGCATGAAATCAAAGCTAGTGATGGACAAGAGAGACATATTGAGTTGCCCATTAAAGGAATGAAATCAAAGCTAGTGATGGACAAGAGAGACATATTGAGTTGCCCTTTAAAGGCATGAAATCAAAGCTAGTGATGGACAATAGAGACATATTGAGTTGCCCATTAAAGGAATGAAATCAAAGCTAGTGATGGACAAGAGAGACATATTGAGTTGCCCATTAAAGGCATGAAATCAAAGCTAGTGATGGACAAGAGAGACATATTGAGTTGCCCATTAAAGGAATGAAATCAAAGCTAGTGATGGACAAGAGAGACATATTGTTATGGGATTTCCTGGTCTGAGCAAATACAAAAATCCTTTCAAATCCATATCATTATTCACGGTCTGCCTGTTATCTTCCATATGTTTCACTATCTATTCAGCGCATGTCATTTTAATTGTGTTCTAAGCATTTAAACTGTAAAATAAAAATGGACATGCATTTAAATATTATAGACAAATGTATAATATGTTGTTAATATATAGATATACTGATTTAATTAGGCCTTCAGCAGACAATGTAAATGAATGGATCATTGTTTTCAGATGATTTAAAAAGACTATGCAAATCCAACACTAAATCAGTTTACCCTAATTGGTCAAGTCAACCAACGGGGTTGACCCTAATTGGTCAAGTCAACCAACGGGGTTGACCCTAATTGGTCAAGTCAACCAACGGGGTTGACCCTAATTGGTCAAGTCAACCAACGGGGTTGACCCTAATTGGTCAAGTCAACCAACGGGGTTGACCCTAATTGGTCAAGTCAACCAACGGGGTTGACCCTAATTGGTCAAGTCAACCAACGGGGTTGACCCTAATTGGTCAAGTCAACCAACGGGGTTGACCCTAATTGGTCAAGTCAACCAACGGGGTTGACCCTAATTGGTCAAGTCAACCAACGGGGTTGACCCTAATTGGTCAAGTCAACCAACGGGGTTGACCCTAATTGGTCAAGTCAACCAACGGGGTTGACCCTAATTGGTCAAGTCAACCAACGGGGTTGAGATGTTTGTGATGCATTCTCTATTAAAGTTGAAGTCATGTAGTCAAAACGATTAATTTAAGGCCTATATCGAGGCTAAATACACATGTTTTGCAGAACCCTTTTAGTGATATTGTTTCTGTTTGTGTGCCAGTTAAAGGGTGGAAGGCGTTGTTCAGGGGTTTGTGGAGACCACATTCACGGTCGGTTCAATTTAAAATGTGCCCTTTAAAAGCCGCAACGCCTATAAACCGGAATCGGATCGAATCCCGACCAGAGTCAACGTATAGCAGAAGACGGCCATTAGCAACACTCACTACCCATCAACAGAACAGTGTCTATATATACACTGAGCTGAGTGAACTCACTGCCCATCAACAGAACAGTGTCTATATATACACTGAGCTGAGTGAACTCACTACCCATCAACAGAACAGTGTCTATATATACACTGAGCTGGGTGAACTCACTACCCATCAACAGAACAGTGTCTATATATACACTGAGCTGAGAGGAGCTGAGTGAACTCACTACCCATCAACAGAACAGTGTCTATATATACACTGAGCTGAGAGGAGCTGGGTGAACTCACTACCCATCAACAGAACAGTGTCTATATATACACTGAGCTGAGAGGAGCTGGGTGAACTCACTACCCATCAACAGAACAGTGTCTATATATACACTGAGCTGAGAGGAGCTGAGTGAACTCACTACCCATCAACAGAACAGTGTCTATATATACACTGAGCTGGGTGAACTCACTACCCATCAACAGAACAGTGTCTATATATACACTGAGCTGGGTGAACTCACTACCCATCAACAGAACAGTGTCTATATATACACTGAGCTGAGTGAACTCACTGCCCATCAACAGAACAGTGTCTATATATACACTGAGCTGAGAGGAGCTGAGTGAACTCACTACCCATCAACAGAACAGTGTCTATATATACACTGAGCTGAGTGAACTCACTGCCCATCAACAGAACAGTGTCTATATATACACTGAGCTGAGAGGAGCTGAGTGAACTCACTACCCATCAACAGAACAGTGTCTATATATACACTGAGCTGGGTGAACTCACTACCCATCAACAGAACAGTGTCTATATATACACTGAGCTGAGAGGAGCTGAGTGAACTCACTGCCCATCAACAGAACAGTGTCTATATATACACTGAGCTGGGTGAACTCACTACCCATCAACAGAACAGTGTCTATATATACACTGAGCTGGGTGAACTCACTACCCATCAACAGAACAGTGTCTATATATACACTGAGCTGGGTGAACTCACTACCCATCAACAGAACAGTGTCTATATATACACTGAGCTGGGTGAACTCACTACTCATCAACAGAACAGTGTCTATATATACACTGAGCTGGGTGAACTCACTACCCATCAACAGAACAGTGTCTATATATACACTGAGCTGGGTGAACTCACTACCCATCAACAGAACAGTGTCTATATATACACTGAGCTGAGAGGAGCTGAGTGAACTCACTGCCCATCAACAGAACAGTGTCTATATATACACTGAGCTGAGTGAACTCACTGCCCATCAACAGAACAGTGTCTATATATACACTGAGCTGAGAGGAGCTGGGTGAACTCACTACCCATCAACAGAACAGTGTCTATATATACACTGAGCTGAGTGAACTCACTGCCCATCAACAGAACAGTGTCTATATATACACTGAGCTGAGTGAACTCACTGCCCATCAACAGAACAGTGTCTATATATACACTGAGCTGAGAGGAGCTGAGTGAACTCACTACCCATCAACAGAACAGTGTCTATATATACACTGAGCTGGGTGAACTCACTACCCATCAACAGAACAGTGTCTATATATACACTGAGCTGAGTGAACTCACTGCCCATCAACAGAACAGTGTCTATATATACACTGAGCTGAGAGGAGCTGAGTGAACTCACTACCCATCAACAGAACAGTGTCTATATATACACTGAGCTGGGTGAACTCACTACCCATCAACAGAACAGTGTCTATATATACACTGAGCTGAGAGGAGCTGGGTGAACTCACTACCCATCAACAGAACAGTGTCTATATATAGACTGAGCTGGGTGAACTCACTACCCATCAACAGAACAGTGTCTATATATACACTGAGCTGGGTGAACTCACTACCCATCAACAGAACAGTGTCTATATATACACTGAGCTGAGAGGAGCTGAGTGAACTCACTACCCATCAACAGAACAGTGTCTATATATACACTGAGCTGGGTGAACTCACTACCCATCAACAGAACAGTGTCTATATATACACTGAGCTGAGAGGAGCTGAGTGAACTCACTGCCCATCAACAGAACAGTGTCTATATATACACTGAGCTGAGAGGAGCTGAGTGAACTCACTACCCATCAACAGAACAGTGTCTATATATACACTGAGCTGAGTGAACTCACTGCCCATCAACAGAACAGTGTCTATATATACACTGAGCTGAGTGAACTCACTACCCATCAACAGAACAGTGTCTATATATACACTGAGCTGAGTGAACTCACTACCCATCAACAGAACAGTGTCTATATATACACTGAGCTGAGTGAACTCACTGCCCATCAACAGAACAGTGTCTATATATACACTGAGCTGAGTGAACTCACTACCCATCAACAGAACAGTGTCTATATATACACTGAGCTGAGTGAACTCACTACCCATCAACAGAACAGTGTCTATATATACACTGAGCTGAGTGAACTCACTGCCCATCAACAGAACAGTGTCTATATATACACTGAGCTGAGTGAACTCACTACCCATCAACAGAACAGTGTCTATATATACACTGAGCTGAGTGAACTCATTACCCATCAACAGAACAGTGTCTATATATACACTGAGCTGAGAGGAGCTGAGTGAACTCACTGCCCTTCATGGGTTTAAAAGCAGTGGATTGTTATAAGGACAAGTGCACACTTGAAGGGAGTATAGATCAGAGGGTGAGAACACATGTAAACTGAACACATTAACTTCCTGCTGTGGTTGGTTACTACGGTTACTGACTTCGCCCAACAGGGTCAAACTCCCAAAGAAAACAAAGTGCTGTTGAGTTTCACTGCTCAGTAAAACTGCTGTTTACAACGCATCTCTACAAAAAAACAAGTCAAGGCATTTTGTCCATTAGAGTCTTAAATATTTACCTTCAACATTATCTACAAAAGCACATCATGACAGTTTGTACACAGTGACTGATGTCTGCAACGTCAGCTGAACATATATACAGTTTATTTACAAAGAAATCCTACACAGCACAGTGCCCCCAGTGGCTTGGAGGAGCAATCCATCTAAAGCACTTCACCTGAGGTTCACAAAGACTGCTGCAACAGCCCTGAGGAGCAGGGGGGGTCTGGAGACCACAGAGAGGAGCAGGGGGGAGTCTGGAGACCACAGAGAGGAGCAGGGGGAGTCTGGAGACCACAGAGAGGAGCAGGGGGAGTCTGGAGACCACAGAGAGGAGCAGGGGGAGTCTGGAGACCACAGAGAGGAGCAGGGGAGTCTGGAGACCACAGAGAGGAGCAGGGGGAGTCTGGAGACCACAGAGAGGAGCAGGGGGGAGTCTGGAGACCACAGAGAGGAGCAGGGGGAGTCTGGAGACCACAGAGAGGAGCAGGGGGAGTCTGGAGACCACAGAGAGGAGCAGGGAGAGGAGCAGGGGGGTCTGGAGACCACAGAGAGGAGCAGGGGGAGTCTGGAGACCACAGAGAGGAGCAGGGGAGTCTGGAGACCACAGAGAGGAGCAGGGAGAGGAGCAGGGGGGGTCTGGAGACCACAGAGAGGAGCAGGGGGAGTCTGGAGACCACAGAGAGGAGCAGGGGGAGTCTGGAGACCACAGAGAGGAGCAGGGGGAGTCTGGAGACCACAGAGAGGAGCAGGGGGAGTCAGGAGACCACAGAGAGGAGCAGGGAGAGGAGCAGGGGGAGTCTGGAGACCACAGAGAGGAGCAGGGGGAGTCTGGAGACCACAGAGAGGAGCAGGGGGAGTCTGGAGACCACAGAGAGGAGCAGGGGGAGTCTGGAGACCACAGAGAGGAGCAGGGGGAGTCTGGAGACCACAGAGAGGAGCAGGGGGAGTCTGGAGACCACAGAGAGGAGCAGGGGGAGTCTGGAGACCACAGAGAGGAGCAGGGGGAGTCTGGAGGTCACAGAGAGGAGCAGGGGGAGTCAGGAGACCACAGAGAGGAGCAGGGAGAGGAGCAGGGGGAGTCAGGAGACCACAGAGAGGAGCAGGGGGAGTCAGGAGACCACAGAGAGGAGCAGGGAGAGGAGCAGGGGAGTCAGGAGACCACAGAGAGGAGCAGGGGAGCCAGGAGACCACAGAGAGGAGCAGGGGGAGTCAGGAGACCACAGAGAGGAGCAGGGGGAGTCAGGAGACCACAGAGAGGAGCAGGGGGAGTCAGGAGACCACAGAGAGGAGCAGGGAGAGGAGCAGGGGAGTCAGGAGACCACAGAGAGGAGCAGGGGGAGCCAGGAGACCACAGAGAGGAGCAGGGGGAGCCAGGAGACCACAGAGAGGAGCATGGGGGAGTCAGGAGACCACAGAGAGGAGCAGGGGGAGTCAGGAGACCACAGAGAGGAGCAGGGGGAGTCTGGAGATCTCAGAGAGGAGCAGGGAGAGGAGCAGGGGGAGTCAGGAGAACACAGAGAGGAGCAGGGGGAGTCTGGAGACCACAGAGAGGAGCAGGGGGAGTCAGGAGACCACAGAGAGGAGCAGGGGGGAGTCTGGAGACCACAGAGAGGAGCAGGGGGAGTCTGGAGACCACAGAGAGGAGCAGGGGGAGTCTGGAGACCACAGAGAGGAGCAGGGGAAGTCTGGAGACCACAGAGAGGAGCAGGGGGGCAGGAGACCACAGAGAGGAGCTGGGGGGGTCTGGAGACCACAGAGAGGAGCGGCGGGGAGTCTGGAGACCACAGAGAGGAGCAGGGGGGCAGGAGACCACAGAGAGGAGCAGGGGGTCTGGAGACCACAGAGAGGAGCAGGGGGGAGTCAGGAGATCACAGAGAGGAGCAGGGGGGAGTCAGGAGACCACAGAGAGGAGCTTGGGTTTTAGGTGTGGTAGGAGGGGGGGGGGGGTTGGTTGCGTTTGATTGTCTCCCCTTCAGGCATGGTGCTGCAGAGACACAGGTTAGTTAACTCTGGTTCCAGTCAGTCAGTCAGTCAGACTGGGTCCATACTGATGGGTCTCCCTCTGGTTCCAGACAGACTGGGTCCATACTGATGGGTCTCCCTCTGGTTCCAGACAGACTGGGTCCATACTGATGGGTCTCCCTCTGGTTCCAGACAGACTGGGTCCATACTGATGGGTCTCCCTCTGGTTCCAGACAGACTGGGTCCATACTGATGGGTCTCCCTCTGGTTCCAGACAGACTGGGCCCATACTGATGGGTCCTCCTCTGGTTCCAGACAGACTGGGTCCATACTGATGGGTCTCCCTCTGGTTCCAGACAGACTGGGTCCATACTGATGGGTCTCCCTCTGGTTCCAGACAGACTGGGTCCATACTGATGGGTCTCCCTCTGGTTCCAGACAGACTGGGTCCATACTGATGGGTCTCCCTCTGGTTCCAGACAGACTGGGTCCATACTGATGGGTCTCCCTCTGGTTCCAGACAGACTGGGCCCATACTGATGGGTCTCCCTCTGGTTCCAGACAGACTGGGTCCATACTGATGGGTCTCCCTCTGGTTCCAGACAGACTGGGCCCATACTGATGGGTCCTCCTCTGGTTCCAGTCAGACTGGGTCCATACTGATGGGTCCTCCTCTGGTTCCAGTCAGACTGGGTCCATACTGATGGGTCCTCCTCTGGTTCCAGTCAGACTGGGTCCATACTGATGGGTCTCCCTCTGGTTCCAGACAGACTGGGTCCATACTGATGGGTCTCCCTCTGGTTCCAGACAGACTGGGTCCATACTGATGGGTCTCCCTCTGGTTCCAGACAGACTGGGCCCATACTGATGGGTCTCCCTCTGGTTCCAGACAGACTGGGTCCATACTGATGGGTCTCCCTCTGGTTCCAGACAGACTGGGCCCATACTGATGGGTCCTCCTCTGGTTCCAGTCAGACTGGGTCCATACTGATGGGTCCTCCTCTGGTTCCAGTCAGACTGGGTCCATACTGATGGGTCCTCCTCTGGTTCCAGTCAGACTGGGTCCATACTGATGGGTCTCCCTCTGGTTCCAGACAGACTGGGTCCATACTGATGGGTCTCCCTCTGGTTCCAGACAGACTGGGCCCATACTGATGGGTCTCCCTCTGGTTCCAGACAGACTGGGTCCATACTGATGGGTCTCCCTCTGGTTCCAGACAGACTGGGTCCATACTGATGGGTCTCCCTCTGGTTCCAGACAGACTGGGTCCATACTGATGGCTCCTCCTCTGGTTCCAGACAGACTGGGCCCATACTGATGGGTCTCCCTCTGGTTCCAGACAGACTGGGTCCATACTGATGGGTCTCCCTCTGGTTCCAGACAGACTGGGTCCATACTGATGGCTCCTCCTCTGGTTCCAGACAGACTGGGTCCATACTGATGGGTCTCCCTCTGGTTCCAGACAGACTGGGCCCATACTGATGGGTCTCCCTCTGGTTCCAGACAGACTGGGTCCATACTGATGGGTCTCCCTCTGGTTCCAGACAGACTGGGTCCATACTGATGGGTCTCCCTCTGGTTCCAGACAGACTGGGTCCATACTGATGGGTCTCCCTCTGGTTCCAGACAGACTGGGTCCATACTGATGGCTCCTCCTCTGGTTCCAGACAGACTGGGTCCATACTGATGGGTCTCCCTCTGGTTCCAGACAGACTGGGCCCATACTGATGGGTCTCCCTCTGGTTCCAGACAGACTGGGTCCATACTGATGGGTCTCCCTCTGGTTCCAGACAGACTGGGTCCATACTGATGGCTCCTCCTCTGGTTCCAGACAGACTGGGTCCATACTGATGGGTCTCCCTCTGGTTCCAGACAGACTGGGTCCATACTGATGGGTCCTCCTCTGAGAAGCAGTGTCTCCTTGATCTTGGGTTAATTCTCCAGCAGTGTTAACAGAGTGACTGGGCTCTACTACCCCCTCTGATCTCCACAGGTTTATCAAGTTCCTAAAAGAGGCCTTGGAGTTGATCACCAAGCGTCGGGTGTGTTCAGGGTTCTCCAGCAGGAATGTGTGACGGACACCTATGGTGTTATCCAGGCTGACCTCTAACCTCTGACTGGACCACAGACAGGGGGCGGGACCTGGGAGAGGCAGGCTGGGGCAGAGAGCCAATCACTAGGGAGAAGAGCACGAAGACTTCCTGCCTGAAGAAAATCTAAGAGAGAGGACAGAGAAGATGGAGATAGGTTAGGACAGTGGACAGGTGTGGGTTTAGATGTATCTATAGGGGTTAGTGGTAGGGTACTAGGGTTAGTGGTAGGGTACTAGGGTTAGTGGTAGGGTACTAGGGTTAGTGGTAGGGTACTAGGGTTAGTGGTAGGGTACTAGGGCTATAGGGGCAAATGGTAGGGTACTAGGGTTAGCGGTAGGGTACTAGGGTTAGTGGTAGGGTACTAGGGTTAGTGGTAGGGTACTAGGGTTAGTGGTAGGGTACTAGGGTTAGTGGTAGGGTACTAGGGCTATAGGGGCAAATGGTAGGGTACTAGGGTTAGCGGTAGGGTACTAGGGTTAGCGGTAGGGTACTAGGGTTAGCGGTAGGGTACTAGGGTTAGCGGTAGGGTACTAGGGTTAGCGGTAGGGTACTAGGGTTAGCGGTAGGGTACTAGGGTTAGCGGTAGGGTACTAGGGTTAGCGGTAGGGTACTAGGGTTAGCGGTAGGGTACTAGGGTTAGCGGTAGGGTACTAGGGTTAGCGGTAGGGTACTAGGGTTAGTGGTAGGGTACTAGGGTTAGCGGTAGGGTACTAGGGTTAGCGGTAGGGTACTAGGATTAGTGGTAGGGTACTAGGATTAGTGGTAGGGTACTAGGGTTAGTGGTAGGGTACTAGGGTTAGTGGTAGGGTACTAGGGTTAGCGGTAGGGTACTAGGGCTATAGGGGCTAGTGGTAGGGTACTAGGGTTAGCGGTAGGGTACTAGGGCTATAGGGGCTAGTGGTAGGGTACTAGGGTTAGCGGTAGGGTACTAGGGCTATAGGGGCTAGTGGTAGGGTACTAGGGTTAGTGGTAGGGTACTAGGGTTATAGAGGCTAGTGGTAGGGCACTAGGGTTAGTGGTAGGGTATGAGGGTTATAGGGGTTAGTGGTAGGGTACTAGGGCTATATGGGCTAGTGGTAGGGTACTAGGGTTAGTGGTAGGGTACTAGGGTTATAGGGGTCTGTGGTAGGGTACTAGGGTTATAGGGGTTAGCGGTAGGGTACTAGGGCTATAGGGGTCTGTGGTAAGGTACTAGGGTTATAGGGGTCTGTGGTAGGGTACTAGGGTTAGCGGTAGGGTACTAGGGCTATAGGGGTTAGTGGTAGGGAACTAGGGTTATAGGGGTTAGTGGTAGGGAACTAGGGCTATAGGGGTTAGTGGTAGGGTACTAGGGTTAGCGGTAGGGTACTAGGGCTAGCGGTAGGGTACTAGGGTTAGTGGTAGGGTACTAGGGTTAGCGGTAGGGTACTAGGGTTAGCGGTAGGGTACTAGGGTTAGCGGTAGGGTACTAGGGTTAGTGGTAGGGTACTAGGGTTAGTGGTAGGGTACTAGGGTTAGCGGTAGGGTACTAGGGTTAGCAGTAGGGTACTAGGGTTAGTGGTAGGGTACTAGGATTAGTGGTAGGGTACTAGGATTAGTGGTAGGGTACTAGGGTTAGCGGTAGGGTACTAGGGTTAGTGGTAGGGTACTAGGGTTAGCGGTAGGGTAGTAGGGCTATAGGGGCTAGTGGTAGGGTACTAGGGTACTAGGGTTAGCAGTAGGGTACTAGGGCTATAGGGGCTAGTGGTAGGGTACTAGGGTTAGTGGTAGGGTACTAGGGTTAGTGGTAGGGTACTAGGGTTAGTGGTAGGGTACTAGGGGTATAGGGGCTAGTGGCAGATTACTAGGGGTATAGGGGTTAGAGGTAAGGGTACTAGGGTTAGTGGTAGGGTACTAGGGTTATAGGGGTCTGTGGTAGGGTACTAGGGTTATAGGGGTTAGTGGTAGGGAACTAGGGCTATAGGGGTTAGTGGTAGGGTACTAGGGCTAGAGGGGTCTGTGGTAAGGTACTAGGGTTATAGGGGCTGGTAGTCACACCTCTGCAGTCTGTTAACCAGCTGTGTGACCAGGGAGTCAGAGATCCCAGGGTAGGCCTCCTCAGCTAGGAGAATAGCTTCTCTCAGTTCATCTAGAGCCATGGGGTTCCCATTCACTGCCTCCTGACGCTGCTTCAACTGGAGGACAGAGAGACGGGAACGACAGGGTTAGGAGGGAGGACAGAGAGAAGGGAACACAACAGGGTTAGGAGGGAGGACAGAGAGAAGGGAACAACAGGGTTAGGAGGGAGGACAGAGAGAAGGGAACAGCAGGGTTAGGAGGGAGGACAGAGAGAAGGGAACAACAGGGTTAGGAGGGAGGACAGAGAGAAGGGAACAGCAGGGTTAGGAGGGAGGACAGAGAGAAGGGAACAACAGGGTTAGGAGGGAGGACAGAGAGAAGGGAACACAACAGGGTTAGGAGGGAGGACAGAGAGAAGGGAACAACAGGGTTAGGAGGGAGGAGAGAGAGACGGGAACAACAGGGTTAGGAGGGAGGACAGAGAGAAGGGAACAGCAGGGTTAGGAGGGAGGACAGAGAGAAGGGAACAACAGGGTTAGGAGGGAGGACAGAGAGAAGGGAACACAACAGGGTTAGGAGGGAGGACAGAGAGAAGGGAAGAGCAGGGTTAGGAGGGAGGACAGAGAGAAGGGAACAACAGGGTTAGGAGGGAGGACAGAGAGAAGGGAACACAACAGGGTTAGGAGGGAGGACAGAGAGAAGGGAACAGCAGGGTTAGGAGGGAGGACAGAGAGAAGGGAACAACAGGGTTAGGAGGGAGGACAGAGAGAAGGGAACACAACAGGGTTAGGAGGGAGGACAGAGAGAAGGGAACAACAGGGTTAGGAGGGAGGACAGAGAGAAGGGAACAACAGGGTTAGGGGGTTGGTCTGTCTCATGGCCGGGGGTTGGGTTGGTCTGTCTCATGGCCGGGGTTGGGTTGGTCTGTCTGACCATGGCCGGGGTTGGGTTGGTCTGTCTCATGGCCGGGGTTGGGTTGGTCTGTCTTATGGCCGGGGGTTGGGTTGGTCTGTCTTATGGCCGGGGGTTGGGTTGGTCTGTCTGACCATGGCCGAGGGTTGGGTTGGTCTGTCTGACCATGGCCGGGGGTTGGGTTGGTCTGTCTCATGGCCGAGGGTTGGGTTGGTCTGTCTCATGGCCGGGGGTTGGGTTGGTCTGTCTCATGGCCGGGGGTTGGGTTGGTCTGTCTGACCATGGCCGAGGGTTGGGTTGGTCTGTCTGACCATGGCCGGGGGTTGGGTTGGTCTGTCTCATGGCCGAGGGTTGGGTTGGTCTGTCTGACCATGGTCGAGGGTTGGGTTGGTCTGTCTGACCATGGCCGAGGGTTGGGTTGGTCTGTCTCATGGCCGAGGGTTGGGTTGGTCTGTCTGACCATGGCCGAGGGTTGGGTTGGTCTGTCTGACCATGGCCGAGGGTTGGGTTGGTCTGTCTGACCATGGCCGAGGGTTGGGTTGGTCTGTCTGACCATGGCCGGGGGTTGGGTTGGTCTGTCTCATGGCCGGGGGTTGGGTTGGTCTGTCTCATGGCCGGGGGTTGGGTTGGTCTGTCTGACCATGGCCGGGGGTTGGGTTGGTCTGTCTGACCATGGCCCAGGGTTGGGTTGGTTTGGTTTGTCTGTCTCATGGCCGAGGGTTGGGTTGGTCTGTCTCATGGCCGAGGGTTGGGTTGGTTTGGTTTGTCTGTCTCATGGCCGAGGGTTGGGTTGGTCTGTCTGACCATGGCCGAGGGTTGGGTTGGTCTGTCTGACCATGGCCGGGGGTTGGTCTGTCTGACCATGGCCGAGGGTTGGGTTGGTCTGTCTCATGGCCGAGGGTTGCGTTGGTCTGTCTCATGGCCGGGGGTTGGGTTGGTCTGTCTCATGGCCGGGGGTTGGGTTGGTCTGTCTGACCATGGCCGAGGGTTGCGTTGGTCTGTCTCATGGCCGGGGGTTGGGTTGGTCTGTCTGACCATGGCCGAGGGTTGCGTTGGTCTGTCTCATGGCCGAGGGTTGGGTTGGTCTGTCTTACCATGGCCGGGGGTTGGGTTGGTCTGTCTGTCTCATGGCCGGGGGTTGGGTTGGTCTGTCTGTCTCATGGCCGAGGGTTGGGTTGGTCTGTCTCATGGCCGGGGGTTGGGTTGGTCTGTCTCATGGCCGAGGGTTGGGTTGGTCTGTCTGACCATGGCCCAGGGTTGGGTTGGTCTGTCTCATGGCCGAGGGTTGGGTTGGTCTGTCTGACCATGGCTGGGGGTTGGGTTGGTCTGTCTCATGGCCGAGGGTTGGGTTGGTCTGTCTGACCATGGCCGGGGGTTGGGTTGGTCTGTCTGTCTCATGGCCGAGGGTTGGGTTGGTCTGTCTCATGGCCGAGGGTTGGGTTGGTCTGTCTGACCATGGCCGAGGGTTGGGTTGGTCTGTCTCATGGCTGAGGGTTGGGTTGGTTTGGTTTGTCTGTCTCATGGCCGAGGGTTGGGTTGGTCTGTTTCATGGCCGGGGGTTGGGTTGGTCTGTCTGACCATGGCCGAGGGTTGCGTTGGTCTGTCTCATGGCCGGGGGTTGGGTTGGTCTGTCTGACCATGGCCGGGGTTGGGTTGGTCTGTCTGACCATGGCCGGGGTTGGGTTGGTCTGTCTCATGGCCGGGGTTGGGTTGGTCTGTCTGACCATGGCCGAGGGTTGCGTTGGTCTGTCTGACCATGGCCGGGGGTTGGGTTGGTCTGTCTCATGGCCGGGGTTGGGTTGGTCTGTCTGACCATGGCCGGGGTTGGGTTGGTCTGTCTGACCATGGCCGGGGGTTGGGTTGGTCTGTCTCATGGCCGGGGTTGGGTTGGTCTGTCTGACCATGGCCGGGGGTTGGGTTGGTCTGTCTGACCATGGCCGGGGTTGGGTTGGTCTGTCTCATGGCCGGGGGTTGGGTTGGTCTGTCTGACCATGGCCGAGGGTTGCGTTGGTCTGTCTGACCATGGCCGGGGTTGGGTTGGTCTGTCTCATGGCCGGGGGTTGGGTTGGTCTGTCTGACCATGGCCGAGGGTTGCGTTGGTCTGTCTCATGGCCGGGGTTGGGTTGGTCTGTCTCATGGCCGGGGTTGGGTTGGTCTGTCTGACCATGGCCGAGGGTTGCGTTGGTCTGTCTCATGGCCGGGGGTTGGGTTGGTCTGTCTGACCATGGCCGAGGGTTGCGTTGGTCTGTCTCATGGCCGGGGGTTGGGTTGGTCTGTCTCATGGCCGAGGGTTGGGTTGGTCTGTCTTACCATGGCCGGGGGTTGGGTTGGTCTGTCTTACCATGGCCGGGGGTTGGGTTGGTCTGTCTGTCTCATGGCCGAGGGTTGGGTTGGTCTGTCTCATGGCTGGGGGTTGGGTTGGTCTGTCTCATGGCCGAGGGTTGGGTTGGTCTGTCTGATGGCCGGGGTTGGGTTGGTCTGTCTGATGGCCGGGGTTGGGTTGGTCTGTCTGATGGCCGGGGGTTGGGTTGGTCTGTCTGATGGCCGGGGGTTGGGTTGGTCTGTCTCATGGCCGGGGGTTGGGTTGGTCTGTCTGACCATGGCCGAGGGTTGGGTTCGTCTGTCTCATGGCCGGGGGTTGGGTTGGTCTGTCTCATGGCCGAGGGTTGGGTTGGTCTGTCTGACCATGGCCGAGGGTTGGGTTCGTCTGTCTCATGGCCGGGGGTTGGGTTCGTCTGTCTCATGGCCGAGGGTTGGGTTCGTCTGTCTCATGGCCGGGGGTTGGGTTGGTCTGTCTCATGGCCGAGGGTTGGGTTGGTCTGTCTCATGGCCGGGGGTTGGGTTGGTCTGTCTGACCATGGCCGAGGGTTGGGTTGGTCTGTCTCATGGCCGGGGGTTGGGTTGGTCTGTCTGCGCTATGATAGGGGGGAGCTTCTTACTTCGGCCAGAGAAGGAGAGATGATGGTGGAAAACAGCCTCCCTGAAATGTCTCCACTCTCCACTTCCTGTCCCTCTCCCCCGTTCTGCAGTTTCTTAGGATCCTTCTCTCTGATGGTGAAGATCCAGTCATCACTCCCAAAGTTGTTCCCGCCCGACGCCTGCCCATCCTGCTCCCTGATTGGACAAGATAGACCAGAGTCAGGACTCTAATTGGCTCAGCACGACAGTATGACTCAATAGCCTTGGTTAAAGTAGTGCACTGCAAAGGGAAGAGGGTTCCATTTAGTATGCAAACTAGGTCTGATCCTGACTTACGAGTCAGACTCGTCTGAGCTGGACTCTTGCCTGCTGTCTGGTCTGCCTAGGTCTCATCTTGACTTACGAGTCAGACTCGTCTGAGCTGGACTCTGCCTGCTGTCTGGTCTGATCCTGACTTACGAGTCAGACTCGTCTGAGCTGGACTCTTGCCTGCTGTCTGGTCTGCCTAGGTCTGATCCTGACTTACGAGTCAGACTCGTCTGAGCTGGACTCTGCCTGCTGTCTGGTCTGATCCTGACTTACGAGTCAGACTCGTCTGAGCTGGACTCTGCCTGCTGTCTGGTCTGATCCTGACTTACGAGTCAGACTCGTCTGAGCTGGACTCTGCCTGCTGTCTGGTCTGCCTAGGTCTGATCCTGACTTACGAGTCAGACTCGTCTGAGCTGGACTCTGCCTGCTGCCTGGTCTGCTCAGCCTTCCACCTCCTGTATCTATCCACCAGCTCTGTCAGGTACGACGTCTTCTTGGCGTGACGCACAATCAGCTTGTGTTTCAACAGCTCTTTGGCAGTGGGCCTCTGCAGAGAGAGAGAGGGGGAAAGGGAAGGAGGAAAGTGGAAGGCATGAGAAGGAAGTTTAAGCAAGGTGAGGAGTGGAGAGACAGGACTGGATACAGAGAGGGTAAAACTACGCAGGCACAGATGCACAAATTACCTCCAAATGCTCTCTGATATTGCCAGGCCAGCGAATGGAAGTAAAACCAGTTGAAACCAGTTGAAACCAGTTAGGTTTGGGGTTTAAACGTGTTTTCCTAACAGAGCACTTCAAAGGGAAGTAAAACCAGTTGAAACCAGTTAGGTTTGGGGTTTGAAAGTGAACACTTCAGAAGCCTAACTCTAAAGGGACACTTACGAAGCTTGGCTCCTTGTTTAGGCAGGCCTCCACAAACTCCTTGAGGGGCTTGCTGTAGTTCCCCTCCAGGGTAGGAGGGGTGTTCTTTGGGATAAGGAACAGCACTTTCATCGGGTGTAGCTCAGAGTGTGGGGGTTCTCCTTTAGCCAGCTCTATACATGTTATACCCAGAGACCAGATGTCTGCCTGCAACACAGAGGGGACAGGGAGATGTTTTCACCTTCGGACCATCCAAAATGACACCCTACTGTTTATAGAATAGTCATTACTTTTGACCAGAGTCCTATGGGCTAGTGGACTATATAGGGAATAGGTTGCCGATTCAGATGTAGACCTTGTGTGGCATTTGGGATAACGTCTTTGTTGTCATTATAAACAGAACTTCCTGTATGACCCCTAAGTCATAGGCTGACTAACCTCTGACCTCTCACCATAGAGTCGTAGGCTGACTGTAACCTCCGACCTCTCACCATAGAGTCGTAGGCTGACTGTAACCCCCGACCTCTCACCATAGAGTCGTTGTCTGACTAATATATGACCCCTCACCATAGAGTCGTAGGTTGACTAATCTCTGACCTCTCACCATAGAGTCGTAGGCTGACTGTAACCTCTGACCTCTCACCATAGAGTCGTTGGCTGACTAATATATGACCCCTCACCATAGAGTCGTAGGCTGACTAACCTCTGACCTCTCACCATAGAGTCGTAGGCCGACTAACCTCTGACCTCTCACCATAGAGTCGTAGGCTGACTAATCTCTGACCTTTCACCATAGAGTCGTAGGCTGACTAATCTCTGACCCCTCACCATAGAGTCGTAGCCTGACTAACCTCTGACCTCTCACCATAGAGTCGTAGGCTGACTAACCTCTGACCTCTCACCATAGAGTCGTAGGCTGACTGTAACCTTCGACCTCTCACCTTACAGTCGTAGGCTGACTAATCTCTGACGTTCACCATAGAGTCGTAGGCTGACTAACCTCTGACCTCTCACCATAGAGTCGTAGGCTGACTAATCTCTGACCTCTCACCATAGAGTCATAGGCTGACTGTAACCTTCGACCTCTCACCTTACAGTCGTAGGCTGACTGCTTGATGACCTCTGGAGCCATCCAGAAGGGCGTGCCAACGAAGGTGCTGCGTTTGAGCTGGGTGTCTGTTAGCTGTCCCGCCACCCCAAAGTCTGCCAGCTTCACCTCCCCACGCTCCGACAGCAGGACGTTGGCAGCTGAGGGAGAGATGAGAGCAGTTTGGATCACAATGAAGCCAGGGGTAGGACCGACCAGGACTCAAACCCAGAATGGAACCAGGGGGGTAGGCCCGACCAGGACTCAAACCCAGAATGGAACCAGGGGTAGGACCGACCAGGACTCAAACCCAGAATGGAACCAGGGGTAGGACCGACCAGGACTCAAACCCAGAATGGAACCAGGGGGGTAGGCCCGACCAGGACTCAAACCCAGAATGGAACCAGGGGTAGGACCGACCAGGACTCAAACCCAGAATGGAACCAGGGGTAGGACCGACCAGGACTCAAACCCAGAATGGAACCAGGGGTAGGACCGACCAGGACTCAAACCCAGAATGGAACCAGGGGGGTAGGCCCGACCAGGACTCAAACCCAGAATGGAACCAGGGGTAGGACCGACCAGGACTCAAACCCAGAATGGAACCAGGGGTAGGACCGACCAGGACTCAAACCCAGAATGGAACCAGGGGGGTAGGCCCGACCAGGACTCAAACCCAGAATGGAACCAGGGGTAGGACCGACCAGGACTCAAACCCAGAATGGAACCAAGGGGGAAGGCCCGACCAGGACTCAAACCCAGAATGGAACTATCTAATCTGGACAACTCACTGTTCACCTCATAGAAAACCCACTTGAGGAGGAGGTCACTAGTTGTGGGTTAATGTCACTCATTCTAATCTAATCTGTTGATGTCTCTGTACCTTCTACATTAACCCTGTCAGTACTGTTGATGTCTCTGTGCCTTCTACATTAACCCTGTCAGTACTGTTGATGTCTCTGTACCTTCTACATTAACCCTGTCAGTACTGTTGATGTCTCTGTACCTTCTACATTAACCCTGTCAGTACTGTTGATGTCTCTGTACCTTCTACATTAACCCTGTCAGTACTGTTGATGTTTCTGTACCTTCTACATTAACCCTGTCAGTACTGTTGATGTCTCTGTACCTTATACATTAACCCTTTCAGTACTGTTGATGTCTCTGTGCCTTCTACATTAACCCTGTCAGTACTGTTGATGTCTCTGTACCTTCTACATTAACCCTGTCAGTACTGTTGATGTCTCTGTACCTTCTACATTAACCCTGTCAGTACTGTTGATGTCTCTGTACCTTCTACATTAACCCTGTCAGTACTGTTGATGTCTCTGTACCTTCTACATTAACCCTGTCAGTACTGTTGATGTCTCTGTGCCTTCTACATTAACCCTGTCAGTACTGTTGATGTCTCTGTGCCTTCTACATTAACCCTGTCAGTACTGTTGATGTCTCTGTACCTTCTACATTAACCCTGTCAGTACTGTTGATGTCTCTGTACCTTCTACATTAACCCTGTCAGTACTGTTGATGTCTCTGTACCTTCTACATGAACCCTGTCAGTACTGTTGATGTTTCTGTACCTTCTACATTAACCCTGTCAGTACTGTTGATGTCTCTGTACCTTCTACATGAACCCTGTCAGTACTGTTGATGTCTCTGTACCTTCTACATTAACCCTGTCAGTACTGTTGATGTCTCTGTACCTTCTACATTAACCCTGTCAGTACTGTTGATGTCCCTGTACCTTCTACATTAACCCTGTCAGTACTGTTGATATCTCTGTACCTTCTACATTAACCCTGTCAGTACTGTTGATGTCTCTGTGCCTTCTACATTAACCCTGTCAGTACTGTTGATGTCTCTGTACCTTCTACATTAACCCTGTCAGTACTGTTGATGTCTCTGTACCTTCTACATTAACCCTGTCAGTACTGTTGATGTCTCTGTACCTTCTACATTAACCCTGTCAGTACTGTTGATGTCTCTGTACCTTCTACATTAACCCTGTCAGTACTGTTGATGTCTCTGTACCTTCTACATTAACCCTGGCAGTACTGTTGATGTTTCTGTACCTTCTACATTAACCCTGGCAGTACTGTTGATGTCTCTGTACCTTCTACATTAACCCTGTCAGTACTGTTGATATCTCTGTACCTGCTAGCTAGGTTAGCCCCTACTGGTATCCATGCTAGCTAGGTTAGCCCCTACTGGTATCCATGCTAGGTTAGCCCCTACTGGTACCCATGCTAGCCCTGACTGGTATCCATGCTAGGTAATAATATAATATATGCCATTTAGCAGACGCTTTTATCCAAAGCGACTTACAGTCATGTGTGCATACATTCTACGTATGGGTGGTCCCGGGATCGAACCCACTACCCTGGCGTTACAAGCGCCATGCTCTACCAACTGAGCTACAGAAGGACCATAGGTTAGCCCCTACTGGTACCCATGCTAGCTAGGTTAGCCCTGACTGGTATCCATGCTAGGTTAGCCCCTACTGGTATCCATGCTAGGTTAGCCCCTACTGGTATCCATGCTAGGTTAGCCCCTACTGGTATCCATGCTAGGTTAGCCCTACTGGTATCCATGCTAGGTTAGCCCCTACTGGTATCCATGCTAGGTTAGCCCCTACTGGTATCCATGCTAGGTTAGCCCCTACTGGTATCCATGCTAGGTTAGCCCCTACTGGTATCCATGCTAGGTTAGCCCCTACTGGTATCCATGCTAGGTTAGCCCCTACTGGTATCCATGCTAGGTTAGCCCCTACTGGTACCATGCTAGGTTAGCCCCTACTGGTACCCATGCTAGCTAGTACCTTTGATGTCTCTGTGTATCTTCTTCTCTGAGTGGAGGTATTCCAGACCCTTCAGAATCTCTCTGAGGATGGTGGCGATCTGAGTCTCATCCAGCAACCCCGGCTCCAACTGGAAAAACCACACAACCGCTTCTGTTAGCTAGGACAACTCACACAATCACCCCTGTTAGCTAGGACAACTCACACAATCACCCCTGTTAGCTAGGACAACTCACACAACCGCCCTGTTAGCTAGCACAACTCACACAACCCCCCCTGTTAGCTAGCACAACTCACACAACCCCCCCTGTTAGCTAGCACAACTCACACAACCGCCCCTGTTAGCTAGGACAACTCACACAACCGCCCCTGTTAGCTAGCACAACTCACACAACCGCCCCTGTTAGCTAGCACAACTCACACAACCGCCCCTGTTAGCTAGGACAACTCACACAACCGCCCTGTTAGCTAGCACAACTCACACAACTGCCCATGTTAGCTAGCACAACTCACACAACCGCCCCTGTTAGCTAGCACAATCACACAACCGCCCCTGTTAGCTAGCACAATCACACAACCGCCCCTGTTAGCTAGGACAACTCACACAACCGCCCCTGTTAGCTAGGACAACTCACACAACCTCCCCTGTTAGCTAGCACAACTCACACAACCGTTAGCTAACACAACGTCCACATATCGTCCGACTACTGGTAACATCACTCACCAGATCTAATGCCGAGCCTCCCCCAAGATACTCCATAATGATCCACAGCTTGGCCTCCTGAAGCAGACAAGAGAAGCCAGTTACAGAGGCCCTGTTCCTCCAAATCTGTAGCAATAAGATGCCCTGAGAAGCTCTGTCTGGTGGGAGTCAGGAGTCTTTTATCCTGGTTTCATTTGGGATTAAATAGAGAAGTGGGAAGTGAGATTAAAATGCTGTTAAATCCCTTCCTACTAACATGACGATGGTCCTAAATATCAGCCTGTGGGCCAGATGTCTGCAGGGGAGTAGCACTTTCCCTTCGGTTCTTCTATAACTGTTAAGTATCTAGGCCAGAAAAGAGGACACTTCGCTGAAGTATAGTATGTTTAGAGAACAACCTGGAAAAGGGGGGTTTATGGGACAGTGGTTCAGCAGGGGGTTTATGGGACAACAGGGGGTTTATGAGACAACAGGGGGTTTATGAGACAACAGGGGGTTTATGGGACAACAGGGGGTTTATGGGACAACAGGGGGGTTTATGAGACAACAGGGGAGTTTAATGGGACAACAGGGGGGTTTATGGGACAACAGGGGGTTTATGAGACAGTGGTTCAGCAGGGGGTTTAATGGGACAACAGGGGGTTTATGGGACAACAGGGGGTTTAATGGGACAACAGGGGGGTTTATGGGACAACAGGGGGTTTATGGGACAACAGGGGGTTTATGGGACAGTGGTTCAGCAGGGGGTTTAATGGGACAACAGGGGGTTTATGGGACAACAGGGGGTTTATGAGACAACAGGGGTTTATGGGACAACAGGGGGTTTATGGGACAACAGGGGGGTTTATGGGACAGTGGTTCAGCAGGGGGTTTAATGGGACAACAGGGGGTTTATGGGACAACAGGGGGTTTATGAGACAACAGGGGGTTTATGGGACAACAGGGGTTTAATGGGACAACAGGGTTTAATGGGACAACAGGGGGTTTATGGGACAACAGGGGGTTTATGAGACAGTGGTTCAGCAGGGGGTTTAATGGGACAACAGGGGGTTTATGGGACAACAGGGGGTTTATGGGACAACAGGGGGTTTATGGGACAACAGGGGGTTTACGGGACAACAGGGGGTTTATGGGACAACAGGGGGGTTTATGAGACAGTGGTTCAGTGGGACAACAGGGGGGTTTTTGGGACAGTGTTTCATGGGACAACAGGGGGGTTTATGGGACAGTGGTTCAGTGGGACAACGGGGGTTTATGGGACAGTGGTTCAGGGGACAACAGGGGGTTTGTGGGACAGTGTTTCATGGGACAACAGGGGGGTTTATGGGACAGTGGTTCAGTGGGACAACAGGGGGGTTTATGGACAGTGGTATAGAGGTTCAGTGGGACAACAGGGGGGTTTATGGGCCAGTGGTTCAGTGGGACAACAGGGGGTTTATGGGACAGTGGTTCAGTGGGACAGCAGAGGGGTTTATGGGACAGTGGTATAGAGGTACAGTGGGACAACAGGGGGTTTATGGGACAGTGGTTCAGTGGGACAACAGGGGGGTTTATGGGACAGTGGTATAGAGGTTCAGTGGGACAACAGGGGGTTTATGGGACAGTGGTTCAGTGGGACAACAGGGGGGTTTATGGGACAGTGGTTCAGTGGGACAACAGGGGGTTTATGGGACAGTGGTATAGAGTTTCAGTGGGACAACAGGAGGGTTTATGGGACAGTGGTTCGGTGGGACAGCAGGGGGTTTATGGGACAGTGGTATAGAGGTACAGTGGGACAACAGGGGTTTAATAGGACAACAGGAGGTTTATGGGACAGTGGTTCAGTGGGATAACAAGGGGTTTATGAGATAGTGGTTCAGTGGGACAACAGGGGGTTTATGGGACAGTGGTTCAGTGGGACCGAGGGGTTTATGGGACAGTGGTTCAGTGGGACAACAGGGGGGTTTATGGGACAGTGGTATAGAGGTACAGTGGGACAACAGGGGTTTATGGGTCAGTGGTATAGAGGTACAGTGGGACAACAGGGGTTTATGGGACAGTGGTTCAGTGGGACAAGAGGGGGTTTATGGGACAGTGGTTCAGTGGGACAACAGTGGGGTTTATGGGACAGTGGTATAGAGGTACAGTGGGACAACAGGGGGTTTATGGGTCAGTGGTATAGAGGTACAGTGGGACAACAGGGGGTTTATGGGACAGTGGTTCAGTGGGACAACAGGGGGTTTATGGGACAGTGGTTCAGTAGGACAACAGGGGGTTTATGGGACAGTGGTTCAGTGGGACAACAGGGGGTTTATGGGACAGTGGTATAGAGGTTCAGTGGGACAACAGGGGGTTTATGGGACAGTGGTTCAGTGGGACAACAGGGGGTTTATGGGACAGTGGTTCAATGGGACAACAGGGGGTTTATGGGACAGTGGTATAGAGGTTCAGTGGGACAACAGGGGGTTTATGGGACAGTGGTTCAGTGGGACAACAGGGGGTTTATGGGACAGTGGTTCAGTGGGACAACAGGGGGTTTATGGGACAGTGGTTCAGTGGGACAACAGGGGGTTTATGGGACAGTGGTTCAGTGGGACAACAGGGGGTTTATGGGACAGTGG
>NW_025745765.1:247500-259722 GCF_021184085.1 Oncorhynchus gorbuscha | reverse complement strand
GTAGACTGAGCTGTGCCGTAGAACCACAGACTACACCTTGGCAGTAGACTGAGCTGTGCCATAGAACCACAGACTACACCTTGGCAGTAGACTGAGCTGTTCCATAGAACCACAGACTACACCTTGGCAGTAGACTGACAGTATTTTAAGGCGGTTGAGATCCTCCTAAACTCCTGTGTCTCCTCCCCAGGGCTCCAGATGGACCCTCCAGGCCACCACCATGGACGGAAACTTTGTACGTGTAATTCAACCCTCAGAAACAACAATGATATAAGGGTTAGGGTTATTACTATTGATCAAATGATATTTGAATTCAATATTAAAGACACCCAAGGACATGTTTACCTGAATTAAAGACACCCAAAGACATGTTTACCTGAATTAATGACACCCTAGGACATGTTCACCTGAATTGAAGACACCCAAGGACATGTTAACCTGAATTAATGACACCCAAAGACATGTTTACCTGAATTAAAGACAATCTAGGACATGTTTACCTGAATTGGGGGCACACCTAGGGACATGTTTCATCTGAATGAAGACACCAGGACATGTTTACCTGAATTAAAGATGCAGGAGTTTACATTGAGATTTACATTTGTTATTTAGCAGACGCTCTTATCCAGAGCGACTTTACAGGACATGTTTACCTGAATTTGATACCAGGGATGTTTACCTGAATTAATGACACCCAGGGACATGTTTACCTCAATTAAAGACACCCAGGGACATACGTAACTAACTGCTGTTTCTCCTCCGCAGGGAATTCTCATGGTACAGCCAGATCAGATGCAGGTGAGCCACTTCCCTATCTTTATATGCTAACAATTTAAACCATACTAACTATACAAACCATATGCTAACTATATATTCCCCTATCTTTATATGCTAACAACTTAAACTATACTAACTATATATTCCCCTATCTTTATATGCTAACAACAACTATAAACTCTATACTATCTTTTATACTCTATATTCTAACCTATCTATCTTTATATGCTAACAACTTTAAACTATGCTAACTTAAACTATATAACTCTATATTCCCCTATCTTTATATGCTAACAATTTAAACTATACTAACTATATATTCCCCTATCTTTATATGCTAAATAACTAAACTATGCTAACTATATATTCCCTATCTTTATATGCTAACAATTTAAACTATACTAACTATATATTCCCCTATCTTTATATGCTAAATAACTTAAACTATACTAACTCTATATTCCCTATCTTTATATGCTAACAACTTAAACTATACTAACTATACAAACCATATGTTAACTATATATTCCCTATCTTTATATGCTAACAACTTAAACTATGCTAACTATATATTCCCTATCTTTATATGCTAACAATTTAAACTATACTAACTATATATTCCCCTATCTTTATATGCTAACAACTTAAACTATACTAACTCTATATTCCCCTATCTTTATATGCTAACAACTTAAACTATACTAACTATACAAACCATATGCTAACTATATATTCCCTATCTTTATATGCTAACAACTTAAACTATACTAACTATACAAACCATATACTAACTATATATTCCCCTATCTTTATATGCTAACAACTTAAACTATACTAACTATATATTCCCCTATCTTTATATGCTAACAATTTAAACTATACTAACTCTATATTTCCTATCTTTATATGCTAACAACTTAAACTATACTAACTCTATATTCCCCTATCTTTATATGTTAACAACTTAAACTATACTAACTATACAAACCATATACTAACTCTATATTCCCTATCTTTATATGCTAACAACTTAAACTATACTAACTATATATTCCCCTATCTTTATATGCTAACAATTTAAAACTATACTAACTATATATTCCCCTATCTTTATATAACAACAAACTATACTAACTCTATATTCCCCTCATCTTTATATGCTAACAACTTAAACTATACTAACTATACAAACCATATACTAACTATATATTCCCTATCTTTATATGCTAACAACTTAAACTATACTAACTATATATTCAACTAAACTATACTAACTATATATTCCCTATCTTTATATGCTAACAATTAAACTATACTAACTATATATTCCCCTATCTTTATATGCAACTTAAACTATACTAACTATACAAACTATATGCTAACTCTATATTCCCCTATCTTTATATAACAACTAACAACTATAAACTATACTAACTATACAAACCATATAACTAAACTATATAACTTCCCCTATCTTTATATGCTAACAACAGCAAACTATACCAACTATACAAACCATATCCTAACTCTATATAAACCTATCTTTATATACTAAATTAGGCTACTAACTGTATACCCTGTCTTTGTAATCTTTACAAACCAGGCTATAAAACTTAAACCATACTAACTATATATTCCCCTATCTTTATATGCTAACAACTACAAACTATACAAACTCTATAAACCATATGCTAACTATATATTATATACTAACTATACTAACTATATATACTAACTATACTTACTATATATACTAACTATACAAACCATATACAACTCCTATTAACCACATGCTAACTATATATACTAACTATACTTTACTATATATACTAACTATACAAACCATATACTAACTCTATTAACCATATGCTAACTATATATACTAACTATACTAACTATATATACTAACTATACAAACCATATACAAACTCTATTAACCACATGCTAACTATATATACTAACTATACTAACTATATATACTAACTATACAAACCATATACAAACTCTATTAACCACATGCTAACTATATATACTAACTATACTTACTATATATACTAACTATACAAACCATATACAAACCCTATAAAACCATATGCAAACTATATATAATATATACTAACTATACTAAATATATATACTAACTATACTTACTATATATACTAACTATACAAACCATATACAAACTCTATTAACCACATGCTAACTATATATACTAACTATACTAACTATATATACTAACTATACAAACCATATACTAACTCTATACACCATATACTAACTATATAAACCATATAATAACTATATATACTAACTATATATATATATATTAACTATACTACCTATATATACTAACTATACAAACCATATACTAACGCTTATAAACCATATACTAACTATACAAACCATATACTAACTCTATATATATATATATATATATATATATATATATATTATTATTAACTATACTAACTATATATACTAACTACACTAACTATATATATATACTAACTATGCTAACTATATATACTAAATATACTAACTATATATACTAACTATACAAACCATATACAAACTCTATAAAAACCATATGCAAACTATATATAATATATACTAACTATACTAACTATATATACTAACTATACTTACTATATATACTAACTATAGAAACCATATACAAACTCTATTAACCACATGCTAACTATATATACTAACTATACTAACTATATATACTAACTATACAAACCATATACAAACTATATTAACCACATGCTAACTATATATACTAACTATACTTAATATATATACTAACTATACAAACCATATACAAACTCTATAAACCATATGCTAACTATATATAATATATACTAACTATACTAACTATATATACTAACTATACTTACTATATATACTAACTATACAAACCATATACAAACTCTATAAACCACATGCTAACTATATATACTAACTATACTTACTATATATACTAACTATACAAACCATATACTAACTCTATTAACCACATGCTAACTATATATACTAACTATACTTACTATATATACTAACTATACAAACCATATACTAACTCTATTAACCATATGCTAACTATATATACTAACTATACTAACTATATATACTAACTATACAAACCATATACAAACTCTATTAACCACATGCTAACTATATATACTAACTATACTTACTATATATACTAACTATACAAACCATATACAAAAACTCTATAAACCATATGCTAACTATATATACTAACTATACTAACTATATATACTAACTATACAAACCATATACAAACTCTATTAACTATATAACTATATATAATATATACTAACTATGCTAACTATATATACTAAATATACTAACTATATATACTAACTATACAAACCATATACAAACTCTATAAACCATATGCTAACTATATATAATATATACTAACTATGCTAACTATATATACTAAATATACTAACTATATATACTAACTATACAAACCATATACAAACTCTATAAACCATATGCAAACTATATATAATATACTAACTATACTAACTATATATACTAACTATACTTACTATATATACTAACTATAGAAACCATATACAAACTCTATTAACCACATGCTAACTATATATACTAACTATACTAACTATATATACTAACTATACAAACCATATACAAACTATATTAACCACATGCTAACTATATATACTAACTATACTTAATATATATACTAACTATACAAACCATATACAAACTCTATAAACCATATGCTAACTATATATAATATATACTAACTATACTAACTATATATACTAACTATACTTACTATATATACTAACTATACAAACCATATACAAACTATTAACCACATGCTAACTATATATACTAACTATACTAACTATATATACTAACTATACAAACCATATACTAACTCTATACACCATATACTAACTATATAAACCATATAATAACTATATATACTAACTATATATATATATATATATATATTAACTATACTACCTATATATACTAACTATACAAACCATATACTAACGCTATAAACCATATACTAACTATACAAACCATATACTAACTCTATATATATATATATATATATATATATATATATATATATATATATATATATATATATATATTAACTATACTAACTATATATACTAACTACACTAACTATATATATACTAACTATGCTAACTATATATACTAAATATACTAACTATATATACTAACTATATATAGTATCTACACTAACTATACTAACTATATATACTAACTATACTAACTCTATATACTATATACTAACTCTATATACTATATACTAACTCTATATACTATATACTAACTATATATACTAACTATACTAACTATATATACAAGCCTTATTGCTTAAGGCCTGGCCTTATTGATTAAATATACCAGACCTCCTCTGGCCTTATTGATTAAATATACCAGACCTCCTCTGGCCTTATTGATTAAATATACCAGACCTCCTCTGGCCTTATTGATTAAATATACCAGACCTCCTCTGGCCTTATTGATTAAATATACCAGACCTCCTCTGGCCTTATTGATTAAATATACCAGACCTCCTCTGGCCTTATTGATTAAATATACCAGACCTCCTCTGGCCTTATTGATTAAATATACCAGACCTCCTCTGGCCTTATTGATTAAATATACCAGACCTCCTCTGGCCTTATTGATTAAATATACCAGACCTCCTCTGGCCTTATTGATTAAATATACCAGACCTCCTCTGGCCTTATTGATTAAATATACCAGACCTCCTCTGGCCTTATTAAATATACCTGACCTCCTCTGGCCTTATTGATTAAATATACCAGACCTCCTCTGGCCTTATTGATTAAATATACCAGACCTCCTCTGGCCTTATTGATTAAATATACCAGACCTCCTCTGGCCTTATTGATTAAATATACCAGACCTCCTCTGGCCTTATTGATTAAATATACCAGACCTCCTCTGGCCTTATTGATTAAATATACCAGACCTCCTCTGGCCTTATTGATTAAATATACCAGACCTCCTCTGGCCTTATTGATTAAATATACCAGACCTCCTCTGGCCTTATTGATTAAATATACCAGACCTCCTCTGGCCTTATTGATTAAATATACCAGACCTCCTCTGGCCTTATTGATTAAATATACCAGACCTCCTCTGGCCTTATTGATTAAATATACCAGACCTCCTCTGGCCTTATTGATTAAATATACCAGACCTCCTCTGGCCTTATTGATTAAATATACCAGACCTCCTCTGGCCTTATTGATTAAATATACCAGACCTCCTCTGGCCTTATTGATTAAATATACCAGACCTCCTCTGGCCTTATTGATTAAATATACCAGACCTCCTCTGGCCTTATTGATTAAATATACCAGACCTCCTCTGGCCTTATTGATTAAATATACCAGACCTCCTCTGGCCTTATTGATTAAATATACCAGACCTCCTCTGGCCTTATTGATTAAATATACCAGACCTCCTCTGGCCTTATTGATTAAATATACCAGACCTCCTCTGGCCTTATTGATTAAATATACCAGACCTCCTCTGGCCTTATTGATTAAATATACCAGACCTCCTCGGGCCTTATTGATTAAATATACCAGACCTCCTCTGGCCTTATTGATTAAATATACCAGACCTCCTCTGGCCTTATTGATTAAATATACCAGACCTCCTCTGGCCTTATTGATTAAATATACCAGACCTCCTCTGACCTTATTGATTAAATATACCAGACCTCCTCTGGCCTTATTGATTAAATATCCCAGACCTCCTCTGGCCTTATTGATTAAATATCCCAGACCTCCTCTGGCCTTATTGATTAAATATACCAGACCTCCTCTGGCCTTATTGATTAAATATACCAGACCTCCTCTGGCCTTATTGATTAAATATACCAGACCTCCTCCTTATTAAATATACCTGGGCCTTATTGATTAAATATACCAGACCTCCTCTGGCCTTATTGATTAAATATACCAGACCTCCTCTGGCCTTATTGATTAAATATACCAGACCTCCTCTGGCCTTATTGATTAAATATACCAGACCTCCTCTGGCCTTATTGATTAAATATACCAGACGTCCTCTGGCCTTATTGATTAAATATATACTGTAATTTGTAGGCGTGACATGCTCATGTTCTGCTTCCTGTCTGTCAGACTGTCAACCCCATCCTAATCCTGGCCCTGGTCCCCATCATGGACAGCCTGGTCTACCCTCTCATAAAGAAATGCCACCTGAACTTTACGTGAGTTGTGTGACTGCTTACACACGTTTTCAAAACTGGCTCCTTTTTTCAAAACTCTACACGCAATTCCCAAAACGGCACACACAAAATGCCTCACATCTCCTTCAACATGTAACACTGCATTCAACAATGCCATAAACACGTGTCAGAATGAAGCGTTTGCATCAAATGGCAAACACTGCTTTCATAATAGCACATGTCTGGATATACCATGTAAACACTGTTGTTCTAAATCTAAAGCTCTTTCATAGGCTTATATCTACATTTCAATACAATGTTCTACAGTGAAAGTCATCTGCTGAGCGGGGTAACAAGTACACTGTAAACACCAATGCAATGTAGAAACAGAAAATATTTATTAGGCCAAATATTACTGTTGTATACAGTAGCATACAACAAACCCATAAAGATATGTAAACCAAAAGTATATTCTATAGAATACAGTAAAGAACACAATTGTGTGTGTGGCGTCCCGGGGGGACAGTCCAGGAATTGGTAGGGGGGGGGGACAGTCACCAGTGCTAAGCTACGCTTCATCTCTTCTCCGGCCTGTGTCTGGCCACAATACCTCGTCCACATCACAAGATAGGTTTTCTCTTGCCAAACATCGAGGGAAGTATCTCCTAGCATAGCGTATCCAACCTTGGACAGAGACGACCTCTATGTCCCCACATGGAGGGAAGTATCTCCTAGCATAGCGTATCCAACCTTGGACAGAGACGACCTCTATGTCCCCACATGGAGGGAAGTATCTCCTAGCATGGAGTATCCAACCTCTATGTCCCCACATGGAGGGAAGTATCTCCTAGCATGGCGTATCCAACCTCTATGTCCCCACATGGAGGGAAGTATCTCCTAGCATGGCGTATCCAACCTCTATGTCCCCACATGGAGGGAAGTATCTCCTAGCATGGCGTATCCAACCTTCCCCACATGGACAGAGGCAACCTCTATGTCCCCACATGGAGGGAAGTATCTCCTAGCATGGAGTATCCAACCTTGGAAGAGACCCTCTATGTCCCCACATGGAGGGAAGTATCTCCTAGCATGGCGTATCCAACCTCTATGTCCCCACATGGAGGGAAGTATCTCCTAGCATGGCGTATCCAACCTCTATGTCCCCACATGGAGGGAAGTATCTCCTAGCATGGCGTATCCAACCTCTATGTCCCCACATGGAGGGAAGTATCTCCTAGCATGGCGTATCCAACCTTGGACAGAGACAACCTCTATGTCCCCACATGGAGGGAAGTATCTCCTAGCATGGCGTATCCAACCTTGGACAGAGACGACCTCTATGTCCCCACATGGAGGGAAGTATCTCCTAGCATGGCGTATCCAACCTTGGACAGAGACGACCTCTATGTCCCCACATGGAGGGAAGTATCTCCTAGCATGGCGTATCCAACCTTGGACAGAGGGAAGTATCTCCTAGCATGGACCTCTATGTCCCCACATGGAGGGAAGTATCTCCTAGCATGGCGTATCCAACCTCTATGTCCCCACATGGAGGGAAGTATCTCCTAGCATGGCGTATCCAACCTCTATGTCCCCACATGGAGGGAAGTATCTCCTAGCATGGCGTATCCAACCTTGGACAGATGACAACCTCTATGTCCCCACATGGAGGGAAGTATCTCCTAGCATGGCGTATCCAACCTTGGACAGAGGGAAGTATCTCCTAGCATGACCTCTATGTCCCCACATGGAGGGAAGTATCTCCTAGCATGGCGTATCCAACCTTGGACAGAGACGACCTCTATGTCCCCACATGGAGGGAAGTATCTCCTAGCATGGCGTATCCAACCTTGGTCCCCACAGGAGGGAAGTATCTCCTAGCACCTCTATGTCCCCACATGGAGGGAAGTATCTCCTAGCATGGCGTATCCAACCTCTATGTCCCCACATGGAGGGAAGTATCTCCTAGCATGGCGTATCCAACCTCTATGTCCCCACATGGAGGGAAGTATCTCCTAGCATGGCGTATCCAACCTCTATGTCCCCACATGGAGGGAAGTATCTCCTAGCATGGCGTATCCAACCTTGGACAGAGACAACCTCTATGTCCCCACATGGAGGGAAGTATCTCCTAGCATGGCGTATCCAACCTTGGACAGAGACAACCTCTATGTCCCCACATGGAGGGAAGTATCTCCTAGCATGGCGTATCCAACCTTGGACAGAGACAACCTCTATGTCCCCACATGGAGGGAAGTATCTCCTAACATGGCATATCCAACCTCTATGTCCCCACATGGAGGGAAGTATCTCCTAGCATGGAGTATCCAACCTTGGACAGAGGCAACCTCTATGTCCCCACATGGAGGGAAGTATCTCCTAGCATGGCGTATCCAACCTTGGACAGAGACAACCTCTATGTCCCCACATGGAGGGAAGTATCTCCTAGCATGGCGTATCCAACCTCTATGTCCCCACATGGAGGGAAGTATCTCCTAGCATGGCGTATCCAACCTCTATGTCCCCACATGGAGGGAAGTATCTCCTAGCATGGCGTGTCCAACCTCTATGTCCCCACATGGAGGGAAGTATCTCCTAGCATGGCATCCAACCTCTATGTCCCCACATGGAGGAAAGTATCTCCTAGCATGGCGTATCCAACCTCTATGTCCCCACATGGAGGGAAGTATCTCCTAGCATGGCGTATCCAACCTCTATGTCCCCACATGGAGGGAAGTATCTCCTAGCATGGCGTATCCAACCTTGGACTCTATGTCCCCACATGGAGGGAAGTATCTCCTAGCATGGCGTATCCAACCTCTATGTCCCCACATGGAGGGAAGTATCTCCTAGCATGGCGTATCCAACCTCTATGTCCCCACATGGAGGGAAGTATCTCCTAGCATGGCGTATCCAACCTCTATGTCCCCACATGGAGGGAAGTATCTCCTAGCATGGCGTATCCAACCTCTATGTCCCCACATGGAGGGAAGTATCTCCTAGCATGGCGTATCCAACCTTGGACAGAGGCAACCTCTATGTCCCCACATGCGTCCTCCATTGCCTGGAGAAGTGGCATGCGGGCATAGGATTGGCGATCATACACTTTCCAGCGCCAGGCTGAGAAGAATTCCTCTATGGGATTTAGAAAAGGTGAATATGGGGGTAGGTACACAACTACACATTGTGGATGGGTGGCAAACCAGTTTTGGACCAGAACAGCCTGGTGAAAACTAACATTGTCCCATAAAACCACAAATCTAGCAGGCTCCTGATCTGGATCAGGGACAAGCATTGTGTAAATTGCATCCAGAATAGTGAGCATATGGCCGGTGTTGTACGGACCCAGTGTGGCGTTGTGATGGAGGACCCCGTTTTGAGTGTTGGCAGCACACATAGTTATATTACCCCCACGCTGTCCATAGTTATATTACCCCCACGCTGTCCATAGTTATATTACCCCCACGCTGTCCATAGTTATATTACCCCCACGCTGTCCATAGTTATATTACCCCCACGCTGTCCAGGGACATTGGTAGTTGCCCTCTGTCCTATTACATTTCTTCCGCGGCGCCTGGTTTTGGTGAGGTTGAAGCCAACCTCATCCACATAAATAAATTCATGGCGAATTACATGGGCATCCAGCTCCAATACTCTCTGTAACAGACAAAAGGATATACAGATGAGTAAATATGGTCTGAAGTACTGGAAGTAGTGTTGCATACATACCTCCTCAAAGTCATGTCGCATATTCTTGACTCTGTCAGAGTTTCTCTCAAATGGCACCTTGTAAAGTTGTTTCATCGTCACTCAGTGCCGTTGGAGGATGCGTTGGTTGACAGGCTTACAGCATTGATGTTGTTAAATATGGTGTCATTATTCAAGATATGCTCTCTTATCTCTCGATTCCTAATTGCATTGTTGGCCAAAACCATATTTATAATTGCAGTCTCTTGTACATCTGTAAACAAGCGTCCTCATCCTCCATGATGTCTTTGCCTTTCCACTCTGTACAGAATTCAAACACAGTATGTGTTCAGCATAGGAACTGTAAACAATGTACAAAAACATGTAGTACAGCATGATAACCAACCTCATTCATTCAATGCAGGGCAGTAAATGGATGGCTTAGAGTTACCAACCTCATTCATTCAATGCAGGGCAGTAAATGGATGGCTTAGAGTTACCAACCTCATTCATTCAATGCAGGGCAGTAAATGGATGGCTTAGAGTTACCAACCTCATTCATTCAATGCAGGGCAGTAAATGGATGGCTTAGAGTTACCAACCTCATTCATTCAGTGCAGGGCAGTAAATGGATGGCTTAGAGTTACCAACCTCATTCATTCAATGCAGGGCAGTAAATGGATGGCTTAGAGTCACCAACCTCATTCATTCAATGCAGGGCAGTAAATGGATGGCTTAGAGTTACCAACCTCATTCATTCAGTGCAGGGCAGTAAATGGATGGCTTAGAGTTACCAACCTCATTCATTCAATGCAGGGCAGTAAATGGATGGCTTAGAGTTACCAACCTCATTCATTCAATGCAGGGCAGTAAATGGATGTCTTAGAGTTACCAACCTCATTCATTCAATGCAGGGCAGTAAATGGATGGCTTAGAGTTACCAACCTCATTCATTCAGTGCAGGGCAGTAAATGGATGGCTTAGAGTTACCAACCTCATTCATTCAGTGCAGGGCAGTAAATGGATGGCTTAGAGTTACAAATGTTTATCCAATACTATGCAGTCATACATATTTTACAGTACTTTACTGTAATGCTAAAATAGTCATTAGATTTGCATACCTGTTCTCATTTCTGAAGGTTCGAATTATGGACGGCACTGTAAATCGACAGTATATACATTGGGCTGGTGTCTCAAAGTCCAGCCATCTTAAAGTGGCTAATACCGTGTTTGACTCCTTGATGTCCCCAGTCCACCTGGCATATGCTGATGCTAAGTTTAAACTGTTCTGCCTTGTTTATTATTATTCTGGACTCTTTCAGTCCAGCCTCATTCATTCATGGTCAAAATGGATGGCTTGACTCCTACTATGCTGTCCCCAGTCCACCTGGCCGTGCTGCTGCTCCAGTTTAAACTGTTCTGCCTTATTATTATTCTGGACTCTCAGTCCAGCCTCTCTCATGGTCAAACCGTGGTTGATCACA
>NW_025745765.1:170000-242500 GCF_021184085.1 Oncorhynchus gorbuscha | reverse complement strand
TATCAGCCACTATATCTGTTGTTGATATCAGTCTATCAGCCACTATATCTGTTGTTGATATCAGCCACTATATCTGTTGTTGATATCAGCCACTATATCTGTTGTTGATATCAGTCTATCTGCCACTATATCTGTTGTTGATATCAGTCTATCAGCCACTATATCTGTTGTTGATATCAGTCTATCAGCCACTATATCTGTTTTTGATATCAGCCACTATATCTGTTGTTGATATCAGCCACTATATCTGTTGTTGATATCAGTCTATCAGCCACTATATCTGTTTTTGATATCAGCCACTATATCTGTTGTTGATATCAGCCACTATATCTGTTGTTGATATCAGTCTATCAGCCACTATATCTGTTGTTGATATCAGTCTATCAGCCACTATATCTGTTTTTGATATCAGTCTATCTGCCACTATATCTGTTGTTGATATCAGCCACTATATCTGTTGTTGATATCAGTCTATCAGCCACTATATATGTTGTTGATATCAGTCTATCAGACACTATATCTGTTGTTGATATCAGTCTATCAGCCACTATATCTGTTGTTGATATCAGTCTATCAGCCACTATATCTGTTTTTGATATCAGTCTATCTGCCACTATATCTGTTGTTGATATCAGCCACTATATCTGTTGTTGATATCAGTCTATCAGCCACTATATATGTTGTTGATATCAGTCTATCAGACACTATATCTGTTGTTGATATCAGCCACTATATCTGTTGTTGATATCAGTCTATCAGCCACTATATCTGTTGTTGATATCAGTCTATCAGCCACTATATCTGTTGTTGATATCAGTCTATCTGCCACTATATCTGTTGTTGATATCAGTCTATCAGACACTATATCTGTTGTTGATATCAGTCTATCAGCCACTATATCTGTTGTTGATATCAGTCTATCTGCCACTATATCTGTTGTTGATTTACATTTACATTTAAGTCATTTAGCAGACGCTCTTATCCAGAGCGACTTACAAATTGGTGCATTCACCTTATGACATCCAGTGGAACAGTCACTTTACAATAGTGCATCTAAATCTTAAAGGGGGGAATACTTATCCTATCCTAGGTATTCCTTAAAGAGGTGGGGTTTCAGGTGTCTCCGGAAGGTGATGATTGACTCCGCTGTCCTGGCGTCGTGAGGGAGTTTGTTCCACCATTGGGGGGCCAGAGCAGCGAACAGTTTTGACTGGGCTGAGCGGGAGCTGTACTTCCTCAGTGGTAGGGAGGCGAGCAGGCCAGAGGTGGATGAACGCAGTGCCCTTGTTTGGGTGTAGGGCCTGATCAGAGCCTGGAGGTACTGAGGTGCCGTTCCCCTCACAGCTCCGTAGGCAAGCACCATGGTCTTGTAGCGGATGCGAGCTTCAACTGGAAGCCAGTGGAGAGAACGGAGGAGCGGGGTGACGTGAGAGAACTTGGGAAGGTTGAACACCAGACGGGCTGCGGCGTTCTGGATGAGTTGAAGGGGTTTAATGGCACAGGCAGGGAGCCCAGCCAACAGCGAGTTGCAGTAATCCAGACGGGAGATGACAAGTGCCTGGATTAGGACCTGCGCCGCTTCCTGTGTGAGGCAGGGTCGTACTCTGCGGATGTTGTAGAGCATGAACCTACAGGAACGGGCCACCGCCTTGATGTTGGTTGAGAACGACAGGGTGTTGTCCAGGATCACACCAAGGTTCTTAGCGCTCTGGGAGGAGGACACAATGGAGTTGTCAACCGTGATGGCGAGATCATGGAACGGGCAGTCCTTCCCGGGAGGAAGAGCAGCTCCGTCTTGCCGAGGTTCAGCTTGAGGTGGTGATCCGTCATCCACACTGATATGTCTGCCAGACATGCAGAGATGCGATTCGCCACCTGGTCATCAGAAGGGGGAAAGGAGAAGATTAGTTGTGTGTCGTCTGCATAGCAATGATAGGAGAGACCATGTGAGGTTATGACAGAGCCAAGTGACTTGGTGTATAGCGAGAATAGGAGAGGGCCTAGAACAGAGCCCTGGGGGACACCAGTGGTGAGAGCGCGTGGTGAGGAGACAGATTCTCGCCACGCCACCTGGTAGGAGCGACCTGTCAGGTAGGACGCAATCCAAGCGTGGGCCGCGCCGGAGATGCCCAACTCGGAGAGGGTGGAGAGGAGGATCTGATGGTTCACAGTATCGAAGGCAGCCGATAGATCTAGAAGGATGAGAGCAGAGGAGAGAGAGTTAGCTTTAGCAGTGCGGAGCGCCTCCGTGATACAGAGGAGAGCAGTCTCAGTTGAATGACTAGTCTTGAAACCTGACTGATTTGGATCAAGAAGGTCATTCAGAGAGAGATAGCGGGAGAGCTGGCCAAGGACGGCACGTTCAAGAGTTTTGGAGAGAAAAGAAAGAAGGGATACTGGTCTGTAATTGTTGACATCGGAGGGATCGAGTGTAGGTTTTTTCAGAAGGGGTGCAACTCTCGCTCTCTTGAAGACGGAAGGGACGGAGCCAGCGGTCAGTGATGAGTTGATGAGCGAGGTGAGGTAAGGGAGAAGGTCTCCGGAAATGGTCTGGAGAAGAGGGGAGGGGATAGGGTCAAGCGGGCAGGTTGTTGGGCGGCCGGCCGTCACAAGATGCGTGATTTCATCTGGAGAGAGAGGGAGAAAGAGGTCAGAGCACAGGGTAGGGCAGTGTGAGCAGAACCAGCGGTGTCGTTTGACTTAGCAAACGAGGATCGGATGTCGTCGACCTTCTTTTCAAAATGGTTGACGAAGTCGTCTGCAGAGAGGGAGGAGGGGGGGGAGGATTCAGGAGGGAGGAGAAGGTGGCAAAGAGCTTCCTAGGGTTAGAGGCAGATGCTTGGAATTTAGCGTGGTAGAAAGTGGCTTTAGCAGCAGAGACAGAGGAGGAAAATGTAGAGAGGAGGGAGTGAAAGGATGCCAGGTCCGCAGGGAGGCGAGTTTCCTCCATTTCCGCTCGGCTGCCCGGAGCCCTGTTCTGTGAGCTCGCAATGAGTCATCGAGCCACAGAGCGGGAGGGGAGGACCGAGCCGGCCTGGAGGATAGGGGACATAGAGAGTCAAAGGATGCAGAGAGGGAGGAGAGGAGGGTTGAGGAGGCAGAATCAGGAGATAGGTTGGAGAAGGTTTGAGCGGAGGGAAGAGATGATAGGATGGAAGAGGAGAGAGTAGCGGGGGAGAGAGAGCGAAGGTTGGGACGGCGCGATACCATCCGAGTAGGGGCAGTGTGGGAGGTGTTGGATGAGAGCGAGAGGGAAAAGGATACAAGGTAGTGGTCGGAGACTTGGAGGGGAGTTGCAATGAGGTTAGTGGAAGAACAGCATCTAGTAAAGATGAGGTCGAGCGTATTGCCTGCCTTGTGAGTAGGGGGGGAGGTCAAAAGAGGAGAGGAGTGGAAAGAAGGAGGCAGAGAGGAATGAGTCAAAGGTAGACGTGGGGAGGTTAAAGTCGCCCAGAACTGTGAGAGGTGAGCCGTCCTCAGGAAAGGAGCTTATCAAGGCATCAAGCTCATTGATGAACTCTCTGAGGGAACCTGGAGGGCGATAAATGATAAGGATGTTAAGCTTGAAAGGGCTGGTAACTGTGACAGCATGGAATTCAAAGGAGGCGATAGACAGATGGGTAAGGGGAGAAAGAGAGAATGACCACTTGGGAGAGATGTATCAGCCACTATAGCTGTTGTTGATATCAGTCTATCTGCCACTATATCTGTTGTTGATATCAGTCTATCTGCCACTATATCTGTTGTTGATATCAGCCACTATATCTGTTGTTGATATCAGTCTATCAGCCACTATATCTGTTGTTGATATCAGTCTATCAGCCACTATATCTGTTGTTGATATCAGTCTATCTGCCACTATATCTGTTGTTGATATCAGTCTATCAGCCACTATATCTGTTGTTGATATCAGTCTATCTATCTGCCACTATATCTGTTGTTGATATCAGTCTATCTGCCACTATATCTGTTGTTGATATCAGTCTATCTGCCACTATATCTGTTGTTGATATCAGCCACTATATCTGTTGTTGATATCAGCCACTATATCTGTTGTTGATATCAGTCTATCAGCCACTATATCTGTTGTTGATATCAGTCTATCAGCCACTATATCTGTTGTTGATATCAGCCACTATATCTGTTGTTGATATCAGCCACTATATCTGTTGTTGATATCAGACTATCAGCCACTATATCTGTTGTTGATATCAGCCACTATATCTGTTGTTGATATCAGTCTATCAGCCACTATATCTGTTGTTGATATCAGTCTATCAGCCACTATATCTGTTGTTGATATCAGTCTATCAGCCACTATATCTGTTGTTGATATCAGCCACTATATCTGTTGTTGATATTATCAGCCACTATATCTGTTGTTGATATCAGTCTATCTGCCACTATATCTGTTGTTGATATCAGCCACTATATCTGTTGTTGATATCAGTCTATCTGCCACTATATCTGTTGTTATCAGTCTATCAGCCACTATATCTGTTGTTGATATCAGTCTATCAGCCACTATATCTGTTGTTGATATCAGCCACTATATCTGTTGTTGATATCAGTCTATCAGCCACTATATCTGTTGTTGATATCAGCCACTATATCTGTTGTTGATATCAGTCTATCAGCCACTATATCTGTTGTTGATATCAGTCTATCTGCCACTATATCTGTTGTTGATATCAGTCTATCAGCCACTATATCTGTTGTTGATATCAGTCTATCTGCCACTATATCTGTTGTTGATATCAGCCACTATATCTGTTGTTGATATCAGTCTATCAGCCACTATATCTGTTGTTGATATCAGTCTATCAGCCACTATATCTGTTGTTGATATCAGTCTATCTGCCACTATATCTGTTGTTGATATCAGTCTATCTGCCACTATATCTGTTGTTGATATCAGTCTATCTGTTGTTGATATCTATATCTGTTGTTGATATCAGCCACTATATCTGTTGTTGATATCAGTCTATCAGCCACTATATCTGTTGTTGATATCAGTCTATCTGCCACTATATCTGTTGTTGATATCAGTCTATCTGCCACTATATCTGTTGTTGATATCAGTCTATCAGCCACTATATCTGTTGTTGATATCAGCCACTATATCTGTTGTTGATATCAGTCTATCTGCCACTATATCTGTTGTTGATATCAGTCTATCAGCCACTATATCTGTTGTTGATATCAGTCTATCAGCCACTATATATGTTGTTGATATCAGTCTATCAGCCACTATATCTGTTGTTGATATCAGTCTATCAGCCACTATATCTGTTGTTGATATCAGTCTATCAGCCACTATATCTGTTGTTGATATCAGTCCACCACTATATCTGTTGTTGATATCAGATCTATCTGCCATCAGCCACTATATCTGTTGTTGATATCAGTCTATCAGCCACTATATCTGTTGTGATATCAGTCTATCTGCCACTATATCTGTTGTTGATATCAGTCTATCAGCCACTATATCTGTTGTTGATATCAGTCTATCAGCCACTATATCTGTTGTTGATATCAGCCACTATATCTGTTGTTGATATCAGTCTATCAGCCACTATATCTGTTGTTGATATCAGTCTATCAGCCACTATATCTGTTGTTGATATCAGTCTATCTGCCACTATATCTGTTGTTGATATCAGTCTATCTGCCACTATATCTGTTGTTGATATCAGTCTATCAGCCACTATATCTGTTGTTGATATCAGCCACTATATCTGTTGTTGATATCAGTCTATCAGCCACTATATCTGTTGTTGATATCAGTCTATCTGCCACTATATCTGTTGTTGATATCAGTCTATCTGCCACTATATATGTTGTTGATATCAGTCCATCAGCCACTATATCTGTTGTTGATATCAGCCACTATATATGTTGTTGATATCAGTCCATCAGCCACTATATCTGTTGTTGATATCAGTCTATCTGCCACTATATATGTTGTTGATATCAGTCCATCAGCCACTATATCTGTTGTTGATATCAGCCACTATATCTGTTGTTGATATCAGTCTATCAGCCACTATATATGTTGTTGATATCTGCCACTATATCTGTTGCTGATATCTGCCACTATATCTGTTGTTGATATCAGTCCATCAGCCACTATATCTGTTGTTGATATCAGCCACTATGTCTGTTGTTTTATCAGTCAGCCACTATGGAATGTAACATCCCCTCCTGTTTGTCTCTCGTCTGCTCTCTCCAGGTTTACGACTTGAGCAATTAGCCCGATGACGGTCATGACGCCATCAGGTCAGTTACAACAGTCCCATTAGTGGTTAGGGTCAGGACCCTGAGTGTTACCAACAGTCCCATTAGTGGTTAGGGTCAGGACCCTGAGTGTTACCAACAGTCCCATTAGTGGTTAGGGTCAGGACCCTGAGTGTTACAACAGTCCCATTAGTGGTTAGGGTCAGGACCCTGAGTGTTACCAACAGTCCTGTTAGTGGTTAGGGTCAGGACCCTAGTAGGGTCAGGACCCTGTTGTTACCAACAGTGTTACAACAGTCCACTAGGGTCAGGACCCTGAGTGTTACCAACAGTCCTGTTAGTGGTTAGGGTCAGGACCCTGAGTGTTACCAACAGTCCCATTAGTGGTTAGGGTCAGGACCCTGAGTGTTACCAACAGTCCCATTAGTGGTTAGGGTCAGGACCCTGAGTGTTACCAACAGTCCCATTAGTGGTTAGGGTCAGGACCCTGAGTGTTACCAACAGTCCCATTAGTGGTTAGGGTCAGGACCCTGAGTGTTACCAACAGTCCCATTAGTGGTTAGGGTCAGGACCCTGAGTGTTACCAACAGTCCCATTAGTGGTTAGGGTCAGGACCCTGAGTGTTACCAACAGTCCTGTTAGGGTCAGGACCCTGAGTGTTACAACAGTCCCATTAGTGGTTAGGGTCAGGACCCTGAGTGTTACCAACAGTCCCATTAGTGGTTAGGGTCAGGACCCTGAGTGTTACCAACAGTCCCATTAGTGGTTAGGGTCAGGACCCTGAGTGTTACCAACAGTCCCATTAGTGGTTAGGGTCAGGACCCTGAGTGTTACCAACAGTCCCATTAGTGGTTAGGGTCAGGACCCTGAGTGTTACCAACAGTCCCATTAGTGGTTAGGGTCAGGACCCTGAGTGTTACCAACAGTCCCATTAGTGGTTAGGGTCAGGACCCTGAGTGTTACCAACAGTCCCATTAGTGGTTAGGGTCAGGACCCTGAGTGTTACCAACAGTCCCATTAGTGGTTAGGGTCAGGACCCTGAGTGTTACCAACAGTCCCATTAGTGGTTAGGGTCAGGACCCTGAGTGTTACCAACAGTCCCATTAGTGGTTAGGGTCAGGACCCTGAGTGTTACCAACAGTCTTGTTAGTGGTTAGGGTCAGGACCCTGAGTGTTACCAACAGTCCCATTAGTGGTTAGGGTCAGGACCCTGAGTGTTACCAACAGTCCCATTAGTGGTTAGGGTCAGGACCCTGAGTGTTACCAACAGTCCTGTTAGTGGTTAGGGTCAGGACCCTGAGTGTTACCAACAGTCCCATTAGTGGTTAGGGTCAGGACCCTGAGTGTTACCAACAGTCTTGTTAGTGGTTAGGGTCAGGACCCTGAGTGTTACCAACAGTCCCATTAGTGGTTAGGGTCAGGACCCTGAGTGTTACCAACAGTCCCATTAGTGGTTAGGGTCAGGACCCTGAGTGTTACCAACAGTCTTGTTATGTTCTGGGTTCTGAACTGATCAATGAGTTATCCATCTAAAGTGTTCCTGACCTGTTGTTTTGCTCTTTCATACTGTAGATTTGTGAATGGTTTGGGCAGTCCGTTGAATGTCACGTTGGGAGTCGGTGACATCGCTCCTCTGTCTGTCTCCAACTACAGTCTGGTTCCACAGGGAAAGTGAGTAGCTTTTTGCTTCATATCAACACACATTTATACCGTATGGGGGGGACGGACGAGGAGAGAGATCTGATTGGCTGTTGTGTGTCTCAGGGCGGAGTTTACCATCATGAACAGAGGTGGTGCATCGTGTCTGTACTCTAAAGAGCTGGGCTTTGGCAGCGCCTTCACCCTCGTCATACCATCCACATTCAACATCGGAACCCCTGATGTAAGTCCTCTGTCCTATAACCCCTGATACCCAACCCTCAACCAAACTAGCAATGTGTTGTGTCTGATTGTGTTGTGAAGGCCCATGTTGGGCTGTTTACCAGGGTCTTACTGCATGTTTTTCTGTTTGCTGTGTCTGATTGTGTTGTGAAGGCCCATGTTGGGCTGTTTGCTGTGTCTGATTGTGTTGTGAAGGCCCATGTTGGGCTGTTTGCTGTGTCTGATTGTGTTGTGAAGGCCCATGTTTTTCTGTTTGCTGTGTCTGATTGTGTTGTGAAGGCCCATGTTGGGCTGTTTGCTGTGTCTGATTGTGTTGTGAAGGCCCATGTTGGGCTGTTTGCTGTGTCTGATTGTGTTGTGAAGGCCCATGTTGGGCTGTTTGCTGTGTCTGATTGTGTTGTGAAGGCCCATGTTGGGCTGTTTGCTGTGTCTGATTGTGTTGTGAAGGCCCATGTTGGGCTGTTTGCTGTGTCTGATTGTGTTGTGAAGGCCCATGTTGGGCTGTTTGCTGTGTCTGATTGTGTTGTGAAGGCCCATGTTGGGCTGTTTGCTGTGTCTGATTGTGTTGTGAAGGCCCATGTTGGGCTGTTTACCAGGGTCTTACTGCATGTTTTTCTGTTTGCTGTGTCTGATTGTGTTGTGAAGGCCCATGTTGGGCTGTTTGCTGTGTCTGATTGTGTTGTGAAGGCCCATGTTGGGCTGTTTGCTGTGTCTGATTGTGTTGTGAAGGCCCATGTTTTTCTGTTTGCTGTGTCTGATTGTGTTGTGAGGCCCATGTTGGGCTGTTTGCTGTGTCTGATTGTGTTGTGAAGGCCCATGTTGGGCTGTTTGCTGTGTCTGATTGTGTTGTGAAGGTCCATGTTGGGCTGTTTGCTGTGTCTGATTGTGTTGTGAAGGCCCATGTTGGGCTGTTTGCTGTGTCTGATTGTGTTGTGAAGGCCCATGTTGGGCTGTTTGCTTACTGCATGTTTTCTGTTTGCTGTGTCTGATTGTGTTGTGAAGGCCCATGTTGGGCTGTTTGCTGTGTCTGATTGTGTTGTGAAGGCCCATGTTGGGCTGTTTGCTGTGTCTGATTGTGTTGTGAAGGCCCATGTTTTTCTGTTTGCTGTGTCTGATTGTGTTGTGAAGGCCCATGTTGGGCTGTTTGCTGTGTCTGATTGTGTTGTGAAGGCCCATGTTGGGCTGTTTGTTGTGTCTGATTGTGTTGTGAAGGCCCATGTTGGGCTGTTTGCTGTGTCTGATTGTGTTGTGAAGGCCCATGTTGGGCTGTTTGCTGTGTCTGATTGTGTTGTGAAGGCCCATGTTGGGCTGTTTGCTGTGTCTGATTGTGTTGTGAAGGCCCATGTTGGGCTGTTTGCTGTGTCTGATTGTGTGTTTGCTGTGTCCATGTTGGGCTGTTTGCTGTGTCTGATTGTGTTGTGAAGGCCCATGTTGGGCTGTTTGCTGTGTCTGATTGTGTTGTGAAGGCCCATGTTTTTCTGTTTGCTGTGTCTGATTGTGTTGTGAAGGCCCATGTTGGGCTGTTTGCTGTGTCTGATTGTGTGTGAAGGCCCATGTTTTTCTGTTTGCTGTGTCTGATTGTGTTGTGAAGGCCCATGTTTTTCTGTTTGCTGTGTCTGATTGTGTTGTGAAGGCCCATGTTGGGCTGTTTGCTGTGTCTGATTGTGTTGTGAAGGCCCATGTTTTTCTGTTTGCTGTGTCTGATTGTGTTGTGAAGGCCCATGTTGGGCTGTTTGCTGTGTCTGATTGTGTTGTGAAGGTCCATGTTGGGCTGTTTGCTGTGTCTGATTGTGTTGTGAAGGCCCATGTTGGGCTGTTTGCTGTGTCTGATTGTGTTGTGAAGGCCCATGTTGGGCTGTTTGCTGTGTCTGATTGTGTTGTGAAGGCCCATGTTGGGCTGTTTGCTGTGTCTGATTGTTGTGAAGGCCCATGTTGGGCTGTTTGCTGTGTCTGATTGTGTTGTGAAGGCCCATGTTGGGCTGTTTAAGGCTTACCATGTTTTTCTGTTTGCTGTGTCTGATTGTGTTGTGAAGGCCCATGTTGGGCTGTTTGCTGTGTCTGATTGTGTTGTGAAGGCCCATGTTGGGCTGTTTGCTGTGTCTGATTGTGTTGTGAAGGCCCATGTTGGGCTGTTTACCAGGGTCTTAAAACATGTTTTTCTGTTTATTCTTTTTGTACTAATAGTGTTTCATGTGTTGATTACTGTGTCCAGTGTTGGCAGGCCATCCAGGTGGTAGAAGACATCAAGCCCAACACCATCCACATGGGCTGGCAAATCCCTCAGTACTTCCTCATGACAGCAGGAGAGGTGGTGTTCTCTGTGACTGGCCTGGAGTTCTCCTACTCGCAGGTAGGGGGCGCCACTGTCCTCTCTCACCCGTCACACCAGCCTTGGTCTCTAGTGGCTCTCTTCTCTGTCATCCAAACACAACTCAACTCAGACCTGTTACTTTGTCAATTAACTTTCAATTCTCATCTCAACCCAAAACCTAATGCACACCTCTTCTTGCTCTGCAGGCGCCTAGCAACATGAAGTCGGTGCTGCAGGCTGGTTGGCTGTTCACCGTCGCCGTGGGAAACATCATAGTGCTGATTGTTGCCGAGGCAGCACAGCTCCCAGATCAGGTTACTACAGATCTTTTAACATCTAGAACCCTATAAAACCCTCTAAACAATACTGACCACTGTACTGAGGTCAGATAGGGCCTAAGTTCATTGATATCTAAACCTTGTTGTCTGTGTGTTCCAGGGGGCAGAGTAGTGATATTAACCCCTGTGTGTTCCAGGGGGCAGAGTAGTGATATTAACCCCTGTGTGTTCCAGGGGGCAGAGTAGTGATATTAACCCCTGTGTGTTCCAGGGGGCAGAGTAGTGATATTAACCCCTGTGTGTTCCAGGGGGCAGAGTAGTGATATTAACCCCTGTGTGTTCCAGGGGCAGAGTAGTGATATTAACCCCTGTGTGTTCCAGGGGTAGAGTAGTGATATTAACCCCTGTGTGTTCCAGGGGGTGTGTGTGATATTAACCCCTGTGTGTTCCAGGGGGCAGAGTAGTGATATTAACCCCTGTGTGTTCCAGGGGGCAGAGTAGTGATATTAACCCCTGTGTGTTCCAGGGGGCAGAGTAGTGATATTAACCCCTGTGTGTTCCAGGGGGCAGAGTAGTGATATTAACCCCTGTGTGTTCCAGGGGGTGTGTGTTCCAGGGGGCAGAGTAGTGATTAACCCCTGTGTGTTCCAGGGGCAGAGTAGTGATATTAACCCCTGTGTGTTCCAGGGGCAGAGTAGTGATATTAACCCCTGTGTGTTCCAGGGGCAGAGTAGTGATATTAACCCCTGTGTGTTCCAGGGGCAGAGTAGTGATATTAACCCCTGTGTGTTCCAGTTCCAGGGGGCAGAGTAGTGATATTAACCCCTGTGTGTTCCAGGGGGCAGAGTAGTGATATTAACCCCTGTGTGTTCCAGGGGCAGAGTAGGTGGTTCCAGGGGGCAGAGTAGTGATATTAACCCCTGTGTGTTCCAGGGGGTTCCAGGGGGCAGTGTTCCCCTGGGGGCAGAGTAGTGATATTAACCCCTGTGTGTTCCAGGGGGGCAGAGTAGTGATATTAACCCCTGTGTGTTCCAGGGGCAGAGTAGTGATATTAACCCCTGTGTGTTCCAGGGGGCAGAGTAGTGATATTAACCCCTGTGTGTTCCAGGGGGCAGAGTAGTGATATTAACCCCTGTGTGTTCCAGGGGGCAGAGTAGTGATATTAACCCCTGTGTGTTCCAGGGGGCAGAGTAGTGATATTAACCCCTGTGTGTTGTGTGTTCCAGGGGCAGAGTAGTGATATTAACCCCTGTGTGTTCCAGGGGGCAGAGTAGTGATATTAACCCCTGTGTGTTCCAGGGGCAGAGTAGTGATATTAACCCCTGTGTGTCTGTGTGTTCCAGGGGCAGAGTAGTGATATTAACCCCTGTGTGTTCCAGGGGTAGAGTAGTGATATTAACCCCTGTGTGTTCCAGGGGCAGAGTAGTGATATTAACCCCTGTGTGTTCCAGGGGGTAGAGTAGTGATATTAACCCCTGTGTGTTCCAGGGGCAGAGTGTGTTCCAGTGATATTAACCCTGTGTGTTCCAGGGGGCAGAGTAGTGATATTAACCCCTGTGTGTCTGTGTGTTCCAGGGGGCAGAGTAGTGATATTAACCCCTGTGTGTTCCAGGGGGCAGAGTAGTGATATTAACCCCTGTGTGTTCCAGGGGGCAGAGTAGTGATATTAACCCCTGTGTGTTCCAGGGGGCAGAGTAGTGATATTAACCCCTGTGTGTCTGTGTGTTCCAGGGGGCAGAGTAGTGATATTAACCCCTGTGTGTCTGTGTGTTCCAGGGGGCAGAGTAGTGATATTAACCCCTGTGTGTTCCAGGGGCAGAGTAGTGATATTAACCCCTGTGTGTTCCAGGGGGCAGAGTAGTGATATTAACCCCTGTGTGTTCCAGGGGGCAGAGTAGTGATATTAACCCCTGTGTGTTCCAGGGGGCAGAGTAGTGATATTAACCCCTGTGTGTTCCAGGGGGCAGAGTAGTGATATTAACCCCTGTGTGTTCCAGGGGGTAGAGTAGTGATATTAACCCCTGTGTGTTCCAGGGGGCAGAGTAGTGATATTAACCCCTGTGTGTTCCAGGGGCAGAGTAGTGATATTAACCCCTGTGTGTTCCAGGGGGCAGAGTAGTGATATTAACCCCTGTGTGTTCCAGGGGCAGAGTATTATTAACCCCTGTGTGTTCCAGGGGGCAGAGTAGTGATATTAACCCCTGTGTGTTCCAGGGGGTAGAGTAGTGATATTAACCCCTGTGTGTTCCAGGGGGCAGAGTAGTGATATTAACCCCTGTGTGTTCCAGGGGCAGAGTAGTGATATTAACCCCTGTGTGTTCCAGGGGGCAGAGTAGTGATATTAACCCCTGTGTGTTCCAGGGGGCAGAGTAGTGATATTAACCCCTGTGTGTTCCAGGGGGCAGAGTAGTGATATTAACCCCTGTGTGTTCCAGGGGGCAGAGTAGTGATATTAACCCCTGTGTGTCTGTGTGTTCCAGGGGGTAGAGTAGTGATATTAACCCCTGTGTGTTCCAGGGGGTAGAGTAGTGATATTAACCCCTGTGTGTTCCAGGGGGTAGAGTAGTGATATTAACCCCTGTGTGTTCCAGGGGGCAGAGTAGTGATATTAACCCCTGTGTGTTCCAGGGGGCAGAGTAGTGATATTAACCCCTGTGTGTTCCAGGGGGTAGAGTAGTGATATTAACCCCTGTGTGTTCCAGGGGGCAGAGTAGTGATATTAACCCCTGTGTGTTCCAGGGGGCAGAGTAGTGATATTAACCCCTGTGTGTTCCAGGGGGCAGAGTAGTGATATTAATTCCTGTGTGTTCCAGGGGGCAGAGTAGTGATATTAACCCCTGTGTGTTCCAGGGGGCAGAGTAGTGATATTAACCCCTGTGTGTTCCAGGGGGCAGAGTAGTGATATTAACCCCTGTGTGTTCCAGGGGGCAGAGTAGTGATATTAACCCCTGTGTGTTCCAGGGGGCAGAGTAGTGATATTAACCCCTGTGTGTCTGTGTGTTCCAGTGGGCAGAATACATCCTGTTTGCCTCTCTCCTTGTGGTGGTGTGTATTGTGTTCGCCGTCATGTCCTACTTCTACACCTACACTGACCCAGCGGAGATCGAGGCCCAGTTCCGCCAGCCGGAACACGAGCCGGAGAAGAAGAGAGATCGGGTTGAGATGGAGAGAAAGGACTCAGACTGCAGCAAGAGCAGCAAGGGTTCTGACAAGAAGAGGGATTCTGTTGTTGAGCAGCATAACCAAGACGTCAAACAGAGCAAGATGTAAAACTCCCCATATTCACACTACCTCCTCCTCCTGAACCAATCAGAACAGGTCTCAGAGAGAGAACCATTGGAACTTAATCTTATGAACATTAATCCTAACAGCTTTATGGGTAAATTTAGACTTTGATATATTGTAAATAATTTTTTTACAACGATTTATTTTGCACCATGTAGCAAAAGCAACATTATGAATGTATTTTTGCTCATCATAATTTATTTGAAAGAGGACATACTGTACGAATGACCATTCCTATTCATTTCCCAGTACAGTGTTTTGTGTACTGGATATGTAGTTGTTTTGGGTTTGATGTTGCCAGGGACTCTTGGTATTAATTCCACACCAAGTGAGTCCCTGGCAGTCAAGTGCTTCAATAAAGAGGATGAGTCTAACTTTGTGTCGTGATATTGTTAGCCAGGTGTAAGGTAATCATTTGTCCATGTAATCATTAGTCCATGTAATCATTAGTCCAGGTAATCATTAGTCCAGGTAATCATTAGTCCAAACCGTAGCAAACCGCTTTGTTTTGCAACGAAAATGAGAGTTTCGTTTGGACAAAATCAGACCGCTCCATCCCAGATTAGTTTGGTTCCTAGGGCGGAATTCCAACCCGAGGTAAGTGAACGTCATTCCCTTTTTATGCAGTTTTCTCTCTACGTGTTTTCTGACCTTGAACTTTAGCACGATAACAGCTTTCTTAGCTATTGATAAGAGCTCGGTAAATGAGTAAGCCATTTGTATAAGAGGATTGTAAATTATATATACACACAACATGCAACAATTTCAAAGACTTTACTGAGATACAGTTCACATAAGGAAATCAATCAGTCAATTGAAATACATTCATTAGGCCCTAATAGTATGGGTTTCACGTGCCTGAGAATGCAGATAGCTTGAAAAAAGGTAGGGGCATGGATCAGAAAACCAGTCAGGTTCTGGTGTGACCACCATTTACCTTGTGCAGCGTGATGCATAGAGCTGATCAGGCTGGTGATTGTGAATGTCCCATTCCTCTTCAATGGCTGTGTGGAGTTTGATATTGGCAGGAACTAGAGCACAAACGGCTGTGCATCTACTAGGGCCAAGATGTCCAGGCGTACCACAGGGTTGGATAATTAGACCTTGTTATTCCTCATCTATATCAATAACCTGACTGCTGGGTCTAGTACCATACTAATCTATATCAATAACCTTACTGCTGGGTCTTCTACCGTACCATACTAATCTATATCAATAACTTGCTGGGTCTTCTACCATACTAATCAATATCAATAACCTTACTGCTGGGTCGTCTACCATACTAATCTATATCAATAACCTTACTGCTGGGTCTTCTACCATACTAAACTATATCAATAACCTGACTGCTGGGTCTACTACCATACTAATCTATATCAATAACCTCACTGTTGGGTCTACTACCATACGAATCTATATCAATAACCTTACTGCTGGGTCTTCTACCATACTAAACTATATCAATAACCTGACTGCTCGTTCCTCTACCATACTAATCTATATCAATAACCTACTGGGTCTTCTACCATACTAATCTATATCAATAACCTGACTGCTGGGTCTTCTACCATACTTATCTATATCAATAACATGCTGGGTCTTCTACCATACTAATCTATATCAATAACCTGCTAGGTCTTCTACCATACCATACTAATCTATGTCAATAACCTTACTGCTGGGTCTTCTACCATACTAATCTATATCAATTACCTGTTGGTCTTCTACCATACTAATCTATAGGGGCGACAAGGTAGCCTAGTGGTTGGAGCGTTGGACTAGTAACCGGAAGGTTGCAAGTTCAAACCCCCGAGCTGACATGGTACAAATCTGTCGTTCTGCCCCTGAACTATATCAATAACCTGACTGCTGGGTATTCTACTGTACTTCCCCTTCTCTTTGCTGATGACACCAATTTGATTTTATTACACAATCATTTTCATTCACTAATTAATGAAACCAACTCAGTCATGGACATTTTCTGATACGTTTCAGATAATTAGTTTCTTTAAATGTTAGAAAAATCTACATTTTATTGTGTTCACTAGTAAGAATGAGAAATGATGTGTTACATAATTAAACCATAATAATAAAAGAGTGAATCTGAATGGGAATGAAATGGAACATCCCCTGGAATCCTCTGAGTTGTAACAGTTATCCTGGAACCATCACATTCAATATGTCTGCAGCAAGGTGACGAAATGTGTATCAGGGGGTTCATCAGGCTTCTTAACTCTATATTAGAGCTTCATTTACCCAGATCTCAGTTACTGGAATATTGTCTGTGCATATGCCTCCTACCTACCTACACCCTCATTATACAAGATACATTTACAAGACAACCCACCTCCTCTCTAATTACCTGGCTCCATCTGCACCTTTGTTCAAGAAACTCAATATTCTGTCTACTTAGGACATTAATGTACACAAATTCGTACAAATACTCATACCTCCAAGACAGTTCACCTAAACCCTTCAATGGATTCTACCAGGTCCCAGACAGTTTACCTAAACCCTTCAAAGGATTCTACCAGGTCCCAGTTTACCTAAACCCTTCAAAGGATTCTACCAGGTCCCAGTTTACCTAAACCCTTCAAAGGATTCTACCAGGTCCCAGACAGTTTACCTAAACCCTTCAATGGATTCTACCAGGTCCCAGTTTACCTAAACCCTTCAATGGATTCTACCAGGTCCCAGTTTACCTAAACCCTTCAATGGATTCTACCAGGTCCCAGTTTACCTAAACCCTTCAATGGATTCTACCAGGTCCCAGACAGTTTACCTAAACCCTTCAATGGATTCTACCAGGTCCCAGTTTACCTAAACCCTTCAATGGATTCTACCAGGTCCCAGTTTACCTAAACCCTTCAATGGATTCTACCAGGTCCCAGTTTACCTAAAACCTTCAATGGATTCTACCAGGTACCAGACACTTTACCTAAACCCTTCAATTGATTCTACCAGGTCCCAGTTTACCTAAACCCTTCAATGGATTCTCCCAGGTCCCAGACAGTTTACCTAAACCCTTCAATGGATTCTTCCAGGTCCCAGACAGTTTACCTAAACCCTTCAATGGATTCTACCAGGTCCCAGTTTACCTAAACCCTTCAATGGATTCTACCAGGTCCCAGACACTTTACCTAAACCCTTCAATTGATTCTACCAGGTCCCAGTTTACCTAAACCCTTCAATGGATTCTACCAGGTCCCAGTTTACCTAAACCCTTCAATGGATTCTACCAGGTCCCAGTTTACCTAAACCCTTCAATGGATTCTACCAGGTCCCAGTTTACCTAAACCCTTCAATGGATTCTACCAGGTCCCAGTTTACCTAAACCCTTCAATGGATTCTACCAGGTCCCAGTTTACCTAAACCCTTCAATGGATTCTACCAGGTCCCAGTTTACCTAAACCCTTCAATGGATTCTACCAGGTCCCAGTTTACCTAAACCCTTCAATGGATTCTACCAGGTCCCAGTTTACCTAAACCCTTCAATGGATTCTACCAGGTCCCAGTTTACCTAAACCCTTCAATGGATTCTACCAGGTCCCAGTTTACCTAAACCCTTCAATGGATTCTACCAGGTCCCAGTTTACCTAAACCCTTCAATGGATTCTACCAGGTCCCAGTTTACCTAAACCCTTCAATGGATTCTACCAGGTCCCAGTTTACCTAAACCCTTCAATGGATTCTACCAGGTCCCAGTTTACCTAAACCCTTCAATGGATTCTACCAGGTCCCAGACAGTTTACCTAAACCCTTCAATGGATTCTACTAGGTCCCAGACAGTTTACCTAAACCCTTCAATGGATTCTACCAGGTCCCAGTTTACCTAAACACTTCAATTGATTCTTCAGCTCCCAGTTTACCTAAACCCTTCAATGGATTCTACCAGGTCCCAGACAGTTTACCTAAACCCTTCAATGGATTCTACCAGGTCCCAGTTTACCTAAACCCTTCAATGGATTCTACCAGGTCCCAGACAGTTTACCTAAACCCTTCAATGGATTCTACCAGGTCCCAGACAGTTTACCTAAACCCTTCAATGGATTCTACCAGGTCCCAGACCTTCAATGGATTTACCTCCCAGTTTAAAACCCTTCAATGGATTCTACCAGGTCCCAGTTTACCTAAACCCTTCAATGGATTCTACCAGGTCCCAGTTTACCTAAACCCTTCAATGGATTCTACCAGGTCCCAGTTTACCTAAACCCTTCAATGGATTCTACCAGGTCCCAGTTTACCTAAACCCTTCAATGGATTCTACCAGGTCCCAGACAGTTTACCTAAACCCTTCAATGGATTCTACCAGGTCCCAGTTTACCTAAACCCTTCAATGGATTCTACCAGGTCCCAGTTTACCTAAACCCTTCAATGGATTCTACCAGGTCCCAGTTTAACTAAACCCTTCAATGGATTCTACCAGGTCCCAGTTAAACTAAACCCTTCAATGGATTCTTCAGCTCCCAGTTTACCTAAACCCTTCAATGGATTCTACCAGGTCCCAGTTGACCTAAACCCTTCAATGGATTCTACCAGGTCCCAGTTTACCTAAACCCTTCAATGGATTCTTCAGGTCCCAGTTTACCTAAACCCTTCAATGGATTCTACCAGGTCCCAGTTTACCTAAACCCTTCAATGGATTCTACCAGGTCCCAGACAGTTTACCTAAACCCTTCAATGGATTCTACCAGGTCCCAGACAGTTTACCTAAACCCTTCAATGGATTCTACCAGGTCCCAGTTTACCTAAACCCTTCAATGGATTCTACCAGGTCCCAGTTTACCTAAACCCTTCAATGGATTCTACCAGGTCCCAGTTTACCTAAACCCTTCAATGGATTCTTCCAGGTCCCAGACAGTTTACCTAAACCCTTCAATGGATTCTACCAGGTCCCAGTTTACCTAAACCCTTTAATGGATTCTACCAGCTCCCAGTTTACCTAAACCCTTCAATGGATTCTACCAGGTCCCAGACAGTTTACCTAAACCCTTCAATGGATTCTACCAGGTCCCAGTTTACCTAAACCCTTTAATGGATTCTCCCAGGTCCCAGACAGTTTACCTAAACCCTTCAATGGATTCTACCAGGTCCCAGACAGTTTACCTAAACCCTTCAATGGATTCTACCAGGTCCCAGTTTACCTAAACCCTTCAATGGATTCTACCAGGTCCCAGTTTACCTAAACCCTTCAATGGATTCTACCAGGTCCCAGTTTACCTAAACCCTTCAATGGATTCTACCAGGTCCCAGACACTTTACCTAAACCCTTCAATGGATTCTACCAGGTCCCAGTTTACCTAAACCCTTCAATGGATTCTCCCAGGTCCCAGACAGTTTACCTAAACCCTTCAATGGATTCTACCAGGTCCCAGTTTACCTAAACCCTTCAATGGATTCTACCAGGTCCCAGACACTTTACCTAAACCCTTCAATGGATTCTACCAGGTCCCAGTTTACCTAAAACCTTCAATGGATTCTACCAGGTCCCAGTTTACCTAAACCCTTCAATGGATTCTACCAGGTCCCAGTTTACCTAAACCCTTCAATGGATTCTACCAGGTCCCAGTTTACCTAAACCCTTCAATGGATTCTACCAGGTCCCAGTTTACCTAAACCCTTCAATGGATTCTACCAGGTCCCAGTTTACCTAAACCCTTCAATGGATTCTACCAGGTCCCAGTTTACCTAAACCCTTCAATGGATTCTACCAGGTCCCAGTTTACCTAAACCCTTCAATGGATTCTACCAGGTCCCAGACAGTTTACCTAAACCCTTCAATGGATTCTACCAGGTCCCAGACAGTTTACCTAAACCCTTCAATGGATTCTACCAGGTCCCAGTTTACCTAAACCCTACAATGGATTCTTCAGCTCCCAGTTTACCTAAACCCTTCAATGGATTCTACCAGGTCCCAGACAGTTTACCTAAACCCTTCAGTGGATTCTACCAGGTCCCAGTTTACCTAAACCCTTCAATGGATTCTACCAGGTCCCAGACAGTTTACCTAAACCCTTCAAAGGATTCTACCAGGTCCCAGACAGTTTACCTAAACCCTTCAATGGATTCTACCAGGTCCCAGTTTACCTAAACCCTTCAATGGATTCTACCAGGTCCCAGTTTACCTAAACCCTTCAATGGATTCTACCAGGTCCCAGTTTACCTAAACCCTTCAATGGATTCTACCAGGTCCCAGTTTACCTAAACCCTTCAATGGATTCTACCAGGTCCCAGTTTACCTAAACCCTTCAATGGATTCTACCAGGTCCCAGACAGTTTACCTAAACCCTTCAATGGATTCTACCAGGTCCCAGTTTACCTAAACCCTTCAATGGATTCTCCCAGGTCCCAGTTTACCTAAACCCTTCAATGGATTCTACCAGGTCCCAGTTAAACTAAACCCTTCAATGGATTCTACCAGGTCCCAGTTTACCTAAACCCTTCAATGGATTCTACCAGGTCCCAGTTTACCTAAACCCTTCAATGGATTCTACCAGGTCCCAGTTTACCTAAACCCTTCAATGGATTCTCCCAGGTCCCAGTTTACCTAAACCCTTCAATGGATTCTTCAGGTCCCAGTTTACCTAAACCCTTCAATGGATTCTACCAGGTCCCAGACAGTTTACCTAAACCCTTCAATGGATTCTACCAGGTCCCAGTTTACCTAAACCCTTCAATGGATTCTACCAGGTCCCAGTTTACCTAAACCCTTCAATGGATTCTACCAGGTCCCAGTTAAACTAAACCCTTCAATGGATTCTACCAGGTCCCAGTTAAACTAAACCCTTCAATGGATTCTACCAGGTCCCAGTTTACCTAAACCCTTCAATGGATTCTACCAGGTCCCAGACAGTTTACCTAAACACTTCAATTGATTCTTCAGCTCCCAGTTTACCTAAACCCCTCAATGGATTCTACCAGGTCCCAGACAGTTTACCTAAACCCTTTAATGGATTCTACCAGGTCCCAGTTTACCTAAACCCTTCAATGGATTCTACCAGGTCCCAGACAGTTTACCTAAACCCTTCAATGGATTCTACCAGGTCCCAGTTTACCTAAACCCTTTAATGGATTCTCCCAGGTCCCAGACAGTTTACCTAAACCCTTTAATGGATTCTCCCAGGTCCCAGACAGTTTACCTAAACCCATCAATGGATTCTACCAGGTCCCAGTTTACCTAAACCCTTCAATGGATTCTACCAGGTCCCAGTTTACCTAAACCCTTCAATGGATTCTACCAGGTCCCAGACAGTTTACCTAAACCCTTCAATGGATTCTACCAGGTCCCAGTTTACCTAAACCCTTCAATGGATTCTACCAGGTCCCAGTTTACCTAAACCCTTCAATGGATTCTACCAGGTCCCAGTTTGCCTAAACCCTTCAATGGATTCTACCAGGTCCCACACCTCCATTAATACAGTGTATCAGTAGACACCCTCCTCCAACCTCCATTAATACAGTATATCTGTAGACACACCTCCATTAATACAGTGTATCAGTAGACACACCTCCATTAATACAGTGTATCTGTAGACACACCTCCATTAATTGTGTTTCTTTAGACTCACCTCCACACCTCCATTAATACAGTGTATCAGTAGACACACCTCCATTAATACAGTGTATCAGTAGACACACCTCCATTAATATAGTGTATCTGTAGACACACCTCCTCCACACCTCCATTAATACAGTGTATCAGTAGACACACCTCCATTAATATAGTGTATCTGTAGACACACCTCCTCCACACCTCCATTAATACAGTGTATCAGTAGACACACCTCCTCCACACCTCCATTAATACAGTGTATCTGTAGACACACCTCCATTAATACAGTGTATCTATAGACACACCTCCATTAATACAGTGTATCTGTAGACACACCTCCTCCAGGAACCAAAAGGAACCAAAATGTCCGCTTCAGTGTTGGCCGTCTGCGGCCCATATCCTTACTCTGATACTGGACTCTAACGGTATAAACATGTCCGATCTCTCTTCAGTTCCTCCCTGGGTAGATGATGCAACTCTTCAGCCTTGTTGCTACAGTAGTCAATCTGAAACATTGTCAACGTATGAGGCTGGGATTCAAAACCATCGGACTTTAAAACCCTTTAACATGGCAGCAACCAATTTTAAATGGAATTAAACATGCATGTTGTTAGCTTATTGTGTCTCAAACAAGCCATTTAGTAAAAATTACCACGTGGTTTACATTATGTTTGTCCCATATATTTGTTTTAAACAACCAGAAAGTGAACATTATACAAACCCAACGTCACTCACCACTCAGTGTTAATTGTGTGTTTAAAATGTGAAATGACAAGGTTGTAAAATGCTGTTGACCTCTAAAACATCATTTAAGAGTGATTTAATTTCTAACGTTGTTTTACAATTTGAAACATCTGCTTCAGCCCTTTAAAGGCATGAAATCAAAGCTAGTGATGGACAAGAGAGACATCATGAAATCAAAGCTAGTGATGGACAAGAGAGACATATTGAGTTGCCCATTAAAGGCATGAAATCAAAGCTAGTGATGGACAATATTGAGTTGCAAAGGAATGAAATCAAAGCTAGTGATGGACAAGAGAGACATATTGAGTTGCCCATTAGAGGAATGAAATCAAAGCTAGTGATGGACAAGAGAGACATATTGAGTTGCCCATTAAAGGAATGAAATCAAAGCTAGTGATGGACAAGAGAGACATATTGTTATGGGATTTCCTGGTCTGAGCAAATACAAAAATCCTTTCAAATCCATATCATTATTCACGGTCTGCCTGTTATCTTCCATATGTTTCACTATCTATTCAGCGCATGTCATTTTAATTGTGTTCTAAGCATTTAAACTGTAAAATAAAAATGGACATGCATTTAAATATTATAGACAAATGTATAATATGTTGTTAATATATAGATATACTGATTTAATTAGGCCTTCAGCAGACAATGTAAATGAATGGATCATTGTTTTCAGATGATTTAAAAAGACTATGCAAATCCAACACTAAATCAGTTTACCCTAATTGGTCAAGTCAACCAACGGGGTTGACCCTAATTGGTCAAGTCAACCAACGGGGTTGACCCTAATTGGTCAAGTCAACCAACGGGGTTGACCCTAATTGGTCAAGTCAACCAACGGGGTTGACCCTAATTGGTCAAGTCAACCAACGGGGTTGACCCTAATTGGTCAAGTCAACCAACGGGGTTGACCCTAATTGGTCAAGTCAACCAACGGGGTTGACCCTAATTGGTCAAGTCAACCAACGGGGTTGACCCTAATTGGTCAAGTCAACCAACGGGGTTGACCCTAATTGGTCAAGTCAACCAACGGGGTTGACCCTAATTGGTCAAGTCAACCAACCCTAATTGGTCAAGTCAACCAACGGGGTTGAGATGTTTGTGATGCATTCTCTATTAAAGTTGAAGTCATGTAGTCAAAACGATTAATTTAAGGCCTATATCGAGGCTAAATACACATGTTTTGCAGAACCCTTTTAGTGATATTGTTTCTGTTTGTGTGCCAGTTAAAGGGTGGAAGGCGTTGTTCAGGGGTTTGTGGAGACCACATTCACGGTCGGTTCAATTTAAAATGTGCCCTTTAAAAGCCGCAACGCCTATAAACCGGAATCGGATCGAATCCCGACCAGAGTCAACGTATAGCAGAAGACGGCCATTAGCAACACTCACTACCCATCAACAGAACAGTGTCTATATATACACTGAGCTGAGTGAACTCACTGCCCATCAACAGAACAGTGTCTATATATACACTGAGCTGAGTGAACTCACTACCCATCAACAGAACAGTGTCTATATATACACTGAGCTGGGTGAACTCACTACCCATCAACAGAACAGTGTCTATATATACACTGAGCTGAGAGGAGCTGAGTGAACTCACTACCCATCAACAGAACAGTGTCTATATATACACTGAGCTGAGAGGAGCTGGGTGAACTCACTACCCATCAACAGAACAGTGTCTATATATACACTGAGCTGAGAGGAGCTGGGTGAACTCACTACCCATCAACAGAACAGTGTCTATATATACACTGAGCTGAGAGGAGCTGAGTGAACTCACTACCCATCAACAGAACAGTGTCTATATATACACTGAGCTGGGTGAACTCACTACCCATCAACAGAACAGTGTCTATATATACACTGAGCTGGGTGAACTCACTACCCATCAACAGAACAGTGTCTATATATACACTGAGCTGAGTGAACTCACTGCCCATCAACAGAACAGTGTCTATATATACACTGAGCTGAGAGGAGCTGAGTGAACTCACTACCCATCAACAGAACAGTGTCTATATATACACTGAGCTGAGTGAACTCACTGCCCATCAACAGAACAGTGTCTATATATACACTGAGCTGAGAGGAGCTGAGTGAACTCACTACCCATCAACAGAACAGTGTCTATATATACACTGAGCTGGGTGAACTCACTACCCATCAACAGAACAGTGTCTATATATACACTGAGCTGAGAGGAGCTGAGTGAACTCACTGCCCATCAACAGAACAGTGTCTATATATACACTGAGCTGGGTGAACTCACTACCCATCAACAGAACAGTGTCTATATATACACTGAGCTGGGTGAACTCACTACCCATCAACAGAACAGTGTCTATATATACACTGAGCTGGGTGAACTCACTACCCATCAACAGAACAGTGTCTATATATACACTGAGCTGGGTGAACTCACTACTCATCAACAGAACAGTGTCTATATATACACTGAGCTGGGTGAACTCACTACCCATCAACAGAACAGTGTCTATATATACACTGAGCTGGGTGAACTCACTACCCATCAACAGAACAGTGTCTATATATACACTGAGCTGAGAGGAGCTGAGTGAACTCACTGCCCATCAACAGAACAGTGTCTATATATACACTGAGCTGCTGAGAGGAGTGAACTCACTACCCATCAACAGAACAGTGTCTATATATACACTGAGCTGGGTGAACTCACTACCCATCAACAGAACAGTGTCTATATATACACTGAGCTGAGAGGAGCTGGGTGAACTCACTACCCATCAACAGAACAGTGTCTATATATAGACTGAGCTGGGTGAACTCACTACCCATCAACAGAACAGTGTCTATATATACACTGAGCTGGGTGAACTCACTACCCATCAACAGAACAGTGTCTATATATACACTGAGCTACCTGAGAGGAGCTGAGTGAACTCACTACCCATCAACAGAACAGTGTCTATATATACACTGAGCTGGGTGAACTCACTACCCATCAACAGAACAGTGTCTATATATACACTGAGCTGAGAGGAGCTGAGTGAACTCACTGCCCATCAACAGAACAGTGTCTATATATACACTGAGCTGAGAGGAGCTGAGAACAGTGAACTCACTCACCCCATCAACAGAACAGTGTCTATATATACACTGAGCTGAGTGAACTCACTGCCCATCAACAGAACAGTGTCTATATATACACTGAGCTGAGTGAACTCACTACCCATCAACAGAACAGTGTCTATATATACACTGAGCTGAGTGAACTCACTACCCATCAACAGAACAGTGTCTATATATACACTGAGCTGAGTGAACTCACTGCCCATCAACAGAACAGTGTCTATATATACACTGAGCTGAGTGAACTCACTACCCATCAACAGAACAGTGTCTATATATACACTGAGCTGAGCTGAGTGAACTCACTACCCATCAACAGAACAGTGTCTATATATACACTGAGCTGAGTGAACTCACTGCCCATCAACAGAACAGTGTCTATATATACACTGAGCTGAGTGAACTCACTACCCATCAACAGAACAGTGTCTATATATACACTGAGCTGAGTGAACTCACTACCCATCAACAGAACAGTGTCTATATATACACTGAGCTGAGTGAACTCATTACCCATCAACAGAACAGTGTCTATATATACACTGAGCTGAGAGGAGCTGAGTGAACTCACTGCCCTTCATGGGTTTAAAAGCAGTGGATTGTTATAAGGACAAGTGCACACTTGAAGGGAGTATAGATCAGAGGGTGAGAACACATGTAAACTGAACACATTAACTTCCTGCTGTGGTTGGTTACTACGGTTACTGACTTCGCCCAACAGGGTCAAACTCCCAAAGAAAACAAAGTGCTGTTGAGTTTCACTGCTCAGTAAAACTGCTGTTTACAACGCATCTCTACAAAAACAAGTCAAGGCATTTTGTCCATTAGAGTCTTAAATATTTACCTTCAACATTATCTACAAAAGCACATCATGACAGTTTGTACACAGTGACTGATGTCTGCAACGTCAGCTGAACATATATACAGTTTATTTACAAAGAAATCCTACACAGCACAGTGCCCCCAGTGGCTTGGAGGAGCAATCCATCTAAAGCACTTCACCTGAGGTTCACAAAGACTGCTGCAACAGCCCTGAGGAGCAGGGGGAGTCTGGAGACCACAGAGAGGAGCAGGGGGAGTCTGGAGACCACAGAGAGGAGCAGGGGGGAGTCTGGAGACCACAGAGAGGAGCAGGGAGAGGAGCTCAGGAGACCACAGAGAGGAGCAGGGGGAGTCTGGAGACCACAGAGAGGAGCAGGGGGAGTCTGGAGACCACAGAGAGGAGCAGGGGGAGTCTGGAGACCACAGAGAGGAGCAGGGGGAGTCTGGAGACCACAGAGAGGAGCAGGGGGAGTCTGGAGACCACAGAGAGGAGCAGGGGGAGTCAGGAGACCACAGAGAGGAGCAGGGAGAGGAGCAGGGGGAGTCAGGAGACCACAGAGAGGAGCAGGGGGAGTCAGGAGACCACAGAGAGGAGCAGGGAGAGGAGCAGGGGGAGTCAGGAGACCACAGAGAGGAGCAGGGGGAGCCTGGAGACCACAGAGAGGAGCAGGGGGAGTCAGGAGACCACAGAGAGGAGCAGGGGGAGTCAGGAGACCACAGAGAGGAGCAGGGGGAGTCAGGAGACCACAGAGAGGAGCAGGGGAGGAGCAGGGGAGTCAGGAGACCACAGAGAGGAGCAGGGGGAGCCAGGAGACCACAGAGAGGAGCAGGGGGAGCCAGGAGACCACAGAGAGGAGCAGGGGGAGTCAGGAGACCACAGAGAGGGAGCAGGGGAGTCAGGAGACCACAGAGAGGAGCAGGGGGAGTCTGGAGACCACAGAGAGGAGCAGGGAGAGGGCAGGGGAGTCTGGAGAACACAGAGAGGAGCAGGGGGAGTCTGGAGACCACAGAGAGGAGCAGGGGGAGTCAGGAGACCACAGAGAGGAGCAGGGGGAGTCTGGAGACCACAGAGAGGAGCAGGGGGAGTCTGGAGACCACAGAGAGGAGCAGGGGGAGTCAGGAGATCACAGAGAGGAGCAGGGGGAGTCAGGAGACCACAGAGAGGAGCAGGGGTTTTAGGTGTGGCAGGAGGGAGGGGGAGCAGGTTGCCACAGTTTGATTGTCTCCCCACAGGCATGGTGCTGCAGAGACACAGGTTAGGGTTCCAGTCAGTCAGGAGACTGGGCAGGGGGAGAGAGGAGCAGATGGGTCTCCCACAGAGAGGGGCAGGGGTCCATACTGATGGGTCTCCCTCTGGTTCCAGACAGACTGGGCCCATACTGAGGCCCTCTGGTTCCAGACAGACTGGGGGAGTCAGATGGGTCCACAGACAGAGGAGCAGGGTCTCCCTCTGGTTCCGTCAGGGGACCACAGATGGGTCTCCCTCTGGTTCCAGACAGACTGGGCCCAGCATGGGTCTCCCTCTGGTTCCGTCAGACTGGGCCACAGATGGGTCTCCCTCTGGTTCCAGGAGACTGGGCCCATACTGATGGGTCTCCCTCTGGTTCCAAAGACTGGGTCCATACAGGGTCTCCCTCTGGTTCCAGACAGACTGGGTCCATACTGATGGGTCTCCCTCTGGTTCCAGTCAGACTGGGTCCATACTGATGGGTCTCCCTCTGGTTCCAGACAGACTGGGCCCATACTGATGGAGCAGGGGGAGTCTGGTTCCAGACAGACTGGGCTCATACTGATGGGTCTCCCTCTGGTTCCAGACAGACTGGGTCCATACTGATGGGTCTCCCTCTGGTTCCGTCAGACTGGGTCCATACTGATGGGTCTCCCTCTGGTTCCAGACAGACTGGGCCCATACTGATGGGTCTCCCTCTGGTTCCAGACAGACTGGGCCCATACTGATGGGTCTCCCTCTGGTTCCAGACAGACTGGGCCCATACTGATGGGTCTCCCTCTGGTTCCATCAGACTGGGCTCATACTGATGGGTCTCCCTCTGGTTCCAGACAGACTGGGCCCATACTGATGGGTCTCCCTCTGGTTCTGTCAGACTGGGCCCATACTGATGGGTCTCCCTCTGGTTCCGTCAGACTGGGTCCATACTGATGGCTCCTCCTCTGGTTCCGTCAGACTGGGCCCATACTGATGGGTCTCCCTCTGGTTCCAGACAGACTGGGCCCATACTGATGGCTCCTCCTCCTCTGGTTCCAGACAGACTGGGCTCATACTGATGGGTCTCCCTCTGGTTCCGTCAGACTGGGCTCATACTGATGGGTCTCCCTCTGGTTCCAGACAGACTGGGTCCATACTGATGGGTCTCCCTCTGGTTCCAGACAGACTGGGCCCATACTGATGGGTCTCCCTCTGGTTCCAGACAGACTGGGTCCATACTGATGGGTCTCCCTCTGGTTCCAGACAGACTGGGTCCATACTGATGGGTCTCCCTCTGGTTCCGTCAGACTGGGCTCATACTGATGGGTCTCCCTCTGGTTCCAGACAGACTGGGTCCATACTGATGGGTCTCCCTCTGGTTCCAGACAGACTGGGCCCATACTGATGGGTCTCCCTCTGGTTCCAGACAGACTGGGTCCATACTGATGGGTCTCCCTCTGGTTCCAGACAGACTGGGTCCATACTGATGGGTCTCCCTCTGGTTCCAGACAGACTGGGCCCATACTGATGGCTCCTCCTCTGGTTCCGTCAGACTGGGATCATACTGATGGGTCTCCCTCTGGTTCCAGACAGACTGGGCCCATACTGATGGGTCTCCCTCTGGTTCCGTCAGACTGGGCTCATACTGATGGGTCTCCCTCTGGTTCCAGACAGACTGGGTCCATACTGATGGGTCTCCCTCTGGTTCCAGACATACTGGGCCCATACTGATGGGTCTCCCTCTGGTTCCAAACAGACTGGGCCCATACTGATGGGTCTCCCTCTGGTTCCAGAAAGACTGGGCCCATACTGATGGGTCTCCCTCTGGTTCCAGACAGACTGGGCCCATACTGATGGCTCCTCCTCTGGTTCCGTCAGACTGGGCTCATACTGATGGGTCTCCCTCTGGTTCCAGACAGACTGGGCCCATACTGATGGGTCTCCCTCTGGTTCCAGACAGACTGGGCTCATACTGATGGGTCTCCCTCTGGTTCCAGACAGACTGGGCCCATACTGATGGGTCTCCCTCTGGTTCCAGACAGACTGGGCCCATACTGATGGGTCTCCCTCTGGTTCCAGACAGACTGGGCCCATACTGATGGGTCTCCCTCTGGTTCCGTCAGACTGGGCTCATACTGATGGGTCTCCCTCTGGTTCCAGACAGACTGGGTCCATACTGATGGGTCTCCCTCTGGTTCCAGACAGACTGGGCCCATACTGATGGGTCTCCCTCTGGTTCCAGACAGACTGGGTCCATACTGATGGGTCTCCCTCTGGTTCCAGACAGACTGGGTCCATACTGATGGGTCTCCCTCTGGTTCCAGACAGACTGGGCCCATACTGATGGCTCCTCCTCTGGTTCCGTCAGACTGGGATCATACTGATGGGTCTCCCTCTGGTTCCAGACAGACTGGGCCCATACTGATGGGTCTCCCTCTGGTTCCAGACAGACTGGGCCCATACTGATGGGTCTCCCTCTGGTTCCAGACAGACTGGGTCCATACTGATGGGTCTCCCTCTGGTTCCAGACAGACTGGGCCCATACTGATGGGTCTCCCTCTGGTTCCAGAACAGACTGGGCCCATACTGATGGGTCTCCCTCTGGTTCCAGACAGACTGGGCCCATACTGATGGGTCTCCCTCTGGTTCCAGACAGACTGGGCCCATACTGATGGCTCCTCCTCTGGTTCCAGACAGACTGGGCTCATACTGATGGGTCTCCCTCTGGTTCCAGACAGACTGGGCCCATACTGATGGGTCTCCCTCTGGTTCCAGACAGACTGGGTCCATACTGATGGGTCTCCCTCTGGTTCCAGACAGACTGGGCCCATACTGATGGGTCTCCCTCTGGTTCCAGACAGACTGGGCCCATACTGATGGGTCTCCCTCTGGTTCCAGACAGACTGGGCCCATACTGATGGGTCTCCCTCTGGTTCCAGACAGACTGGGTCCATACTGATGGGTCTCCCTCTGGTTCCAGACAGACTGGGTCCATACTGATGGGTCTCCCTCTGGTTCCAGACAGACTGGGTCCATACTGATGGGTCTCCCTCTGGTTCCAGACAGACTGGGTCCATACTGATGGGTCTCCCTCTGGTTCCAGACAGACTGGGTCCATACTGATGGGTCTCCCTCTGGTTCCAGACAGACTGGGCCCATACTGATGGCTCCTCCTCTGGTTCCAGTCAGACTGGGCCATACTGATGGGTCTCCCTCTGGTTCCAGACAGACTGGGCCCATACTGATGGGTCTCCCTCTGGTTCCAGACAGACTGGGCCCATACTGATGGGTCTCCCTCTGGTTCCAGACAGACTGGGCCCATACTGATGGGTCCTCCTCTGGTTCCAGTCAGACTGGGTCCATACTGATGGGTCTCCCTCTGGTTCCAGACAGACTGGGTCCATACTGATGGGTCTCCCTCTGGTTCCAGACAGACTGGGTCCATACTGATGGGTCTCCCTCTGGTTCCAGACAGACTGGGTCCATACTGATGGGTCTCCCTCTGGTTCCAGACAGACTGGGTCCATACTGATGGGTCTCCCTCTGGTTCCAGACAGACTGGGCCCATACTGATGGGTCTCCCTCTGGTTCCAGACAGACTGGGCCCATACTGATGGGTCTCCCTCTGGTTCCAGACAGACTGGGTCCATACTGATGGGTCTCCCTCTGGTTCCAGACAGACTGGGTCCATACTGATGGGTCTCCCTCTGGTTCCAGACAGACTGGGTCCATACTGATGGGTCTCCCTCTGGTTCCAGACAGACTGGGCCCATACTGATGGGTCTCCCTCTGGTTCCAGACAGACTGGGTCCATACTGATGGGTCTCCCTCTGGTTCCAGACAGACTGGGTCCATACTGATGGGTCTCCCTCTGGTTCCAGACAGACTGGGCCCATACTGATGGGTCTCCCTCTGGTTCCAGACAGACTGGGCCCATACTGATGGGTCTCCCTCTGGTTCCAGACAGACTGGGTCCATACTGATGGGTCTCCCTCTGGTTCCAGACAGACTGGGTCCATACTGATGGGTCTCCTCTGGTTCCAGACAGACTGGGTCCATACTGATGGGTCTCCCTCTGGTTCCAGACAGACTGGGTCCATACTGATGGGTCTCCCTCTGGTTCCAGACAGACTGGGTCCATACTGATGGGTCTCCCTCTGGTTCCAGACAGACTGGGTCCATACTGATGGGTCTCCCTCTGGTTCCAGACAGACTGGGCCCATACTGATGGGTCTCCCTCTGGTTCCAGACAGACTGGGCCCATACTGATGGGTCTCCCTCTGGTTCCAGACAGACTGGGTCCATACTGATGGGTCTCCCTCTGGTTCCAGACAGACTGGGTCCATACTGATGGGTCTCCCTCTGGTTCCAGACAGACTGGGTCCATACTGATGGGTCTCCCTCTGGTTCCAGACAGACTGGGTCCATACTGATGGGTCTCCTCTCTGGTTCCAGACAGACTGGGTCCATACTGATGGGTCTCCCTCTGGTTCCAGACAGACTGGGTCCATACTGATGGGTCTCCCTCTGGTTCCAGACAGACTGGGTCCATACTGATGGGTCTCCCTCTGGTTCCAGACAGACTGGGTCCATACTGATGGGTCTCCCTCTGGTTCCAGACAGACTGGGCCCATACTGATGGGTCTCCCTCTGGTTCCAGACAGACTGGGTCCATACTGATGGGTCTCCCTCTGGTTCCAGACAGACTGGGTCCATACTGATGGGTCTCCCTCTGGTTCCAGACAGACTGGGCCCATACTGATGGGTCCTCCTCTGAGAAGCAGTGTCTCCTTGATCTTGGGTTAATTCTCCAGCAGTGTTAACAGAGTGACTGGGCTCTACTACCCCCTCTGATCTCCACAGGTTTATCAAGTTCCTAAAAGAGGCCTTGGAGTTGATCACCAAGCGTCGGGTGTGTTCAGGGTTCTCCAGCAGGAATGTGTGACGGACACCTATGGTGTTATCCAGGCTGACCTCTAACCTCTGACTGGACCACAGACAGGGGGCGGGACCTGGGAGAGGCAGGCTGGGGCAGAGAGCCAATCACTAGGGAGAAGAGCACGAAGACTTCCTGCCTGAAGAAAATCTAAGAGAGAGGACAGAGAAGATGGAGATAGGTTAGGACAGTGGACAGGTGTGGGTTTAGATGTATCTATAGGGGTTAGTGGTAGGGTACTAGGGTTAGTGGTAGGGTACTAGGGTTAGTGGTAGGGTACTAGGGTTAGTGGTAGGGTACTAGGGTTAGTGGTAGGGTACTAGGGCTATAGGGGCAAATGGTAGGGTACTAGGGTTAGCGGTAGGGTACTAGGGTTAGTGGTAGGGTACTAGGGTTAGTGGTAGGGTACTAGGGTTAGCGGTAGGGTACTAGGGTTAGCGGTAGGGTACTAGGGTTAGCGGTAGGGTACTAGGGTTAGCGGTAGGGTACTAGGGTTAGCAAGGGTACTAGGGTTAGGGTAGGGTACTAGGGTTAGCGGTAGGGTACTAGGGTTAGCGGTAGGGTACTAGGATTAGTGGTAGGGTACTAGGATTAGTGGTAGGGTACTAGGGTTAGCGGTAGGGTACTAGGGTTAGTGGTAGGGTACTAGGGTTAGCGGTAGGGTACTAGGGCTATAGGGGCTAGTGGTAGGGTACTAGGGTTAGCGGTAGGGTACTAGGGCTATAGGGGCTAGTGGTAGGGTACTAGGGTTAGTGGTAGGGTACTAGGGTTATAGAGGCTAGTGGTAGGGCACTAGGGTTAGTGGTAGGGTATGAGGGTTATAGGGGTTAGTGGTAGGGTACTATGGCTATATGGGCTAGTGGTAGGGTACTAGGGTTAGTGGTAGGGTACTAGGGTTATAGGGGTCTGTGGTAGGGTACTAGGGTTATAGGGGTTAGCGGTAGGGTACTAGGGCTATAGGGGTCTGTGGTAAGGTACTAGGGTTATAGGGGTCTGTGGTAGGGTACTAGGGTTAGCGGTAGGGTACTAGGGCTATAGGGGTTAGTGGTAGGGAACTAGGGTTATAGGGGTTAGTGGTAGGGAACTAGGGCTATAGGGGTTAGTGGTAGGGTACTAGGGTTAGCGGTAGGGTACTAGGGCTAGCGGTAGGGTACTAGGGTTAGTGGTAGGGTACTAGGGTTAGCGGTAGGGTACTAGGGTTAGCGGTAGGGTACTAGGGTTAGCGGTAGGGTACTAGGGTTAGCGGTAGGGTACTAGGGTTAGCGGTAGGGTACTAGGGTTAGCGGTAGGGTACTAGGGTTAGCGGTAGGGTACTAGGGTTAGCGGTAGGGTACTAGGGTTAGCGGTAGGGTACTAGGATTAGTGGTAGGGTACTAGGATTAGTGGTAGGGTACTAGGGTTAGCGGTAGGGTACTAGGGTTAGTGGTAGGGTACTAGGGTTAGCGGTAGGGTACTAGGGCTATAGGGGCTAGTGGTAGGGTACTAGGGTTAGCGGTAGGGTACTAGGGCTATAGGGGCTAGTGGTAGGGTACTAGGGTTAGTGGTAGGGTACTAGGGTTATAGAGGCTAGTGGTAGGGCACTAGGGTTATAGGGGTTAGCGGTAGGGTACTAGGGCTATAGGGGTCTGTGGTAAGGTACTAGGGTTATAGGGGTCTGTGGTAGGGTACTAGGGTTAGCGGTAGGGTACTAGGGCTATAGGGGTTAGTGGTAGGGAACTAGGGTTATAGGGGTTAGTGGTAGGGAACTAGGGCTATAGGGGTTAGTGGTAGGGTACTAGGGTTAGCGGTAGGGTACTAGGGCTAGCGGTAGGGTACTAGGGTTAGTGGTAGGGTACTAGGGTTAGCGGTAGGGTACTAGGGTTAGCGGTAGGGTACTAGGGTTAGCGGTAGGGTACTAGGGTTAGCGGTAGGGTACTAGGGTTAGCGGTAGGGTACTAGGGTTAGCGGTAGGGTACTAGGGTTAGCGGTAGGGTACTAGGGTTAGCGGTAGGGTACTAGGGTTAGTGGTAGGGTACTAGGGTTAGTGGTAGGGTACTAGGATTAGTGGTAGGGTACTAGGGTTAGCGGTAGGGTACTAGGGTTAGTGGTAGGGTACTAGGGTTAGCGGTAGGGTAGTAGGGCTATAGGGGCTAGTGGTAGGGTACTAGGGTACTAGGGTTAGCAGTAGGGTACTAGGGCTATAGGGGCTAGTGGTAGGGTACTAGGGTTAGTGGTAGGGTACTAAGGTTAGTGGTAGGGTACTAGGGTTAGTGGTAGGGTACTAGGGTTAGTGGTAGGGTACTAGGGGTATAGGGGCTAGTGGCAGATTACTAGGGGTATAGGGGTTAGAGGTAAGGGTACTAGGGTTAGTGGTAGGGTACTAGGGTTATAGGGGTCTGTGGTAGGGTACTAGGGTTATAGGGGTTAGTGGTAGGGAACTAGGGCTATAGGGGTTAGTGGTAGGGTACTAGGGCTAGAGGGGTCTGTGGTAAGGTACTAGGGTTATAGGGGCTGGTAGTCACACCTCTGCAGTCTGTTAACCAGCTGTGTGACCAGGGAGTCAGAGATCCCAGGGTAGGCCTCCTCAGCTAGGAGAATAGCTTCTCTCAGTTCATCTAGAGCCATGGGGTTCCCATTCACTGCCTCCTGACGCTGCTTCAACTGGAGGACAGAGAGACGGGAACGACAGGGTTAGGAGGGAGGACAGAGAGAAGGGAACACAACAGGGTTAGGAGGGAGGACAGAGAGAAGGGAACAACAGGGTTAGGAGGGAGGACAGAGAGACGGGAACAACAGGGTTAGGAGGGAGGACAGAGAGAAGGGAACACAACAGGGTTAGGAGGGAGGACAGAGAGAAGGGAACAGCAAGGTTAGGAGGGAGGACAGAGAGAAGGGAACAACAGGGTTAGGAGGGAGGACAGAGAGAAGGGAACACAACAGGGTTAGGAGGGAGGACAGAGAGAAGGAAACAGCAGGGTTAGGAGGGAGGACAGAGAGAAGGGAACAACAGGGTTAGGAGGGAGGACAGAGAGAAGGGAACAACAGGGTTAGGAGGGAGGAGAGAGAGACGGGAACAACAGGGTTAGGAGGGAGGACAGAGAGAAGGGAACACAACAGGGTTAGGAGGGAGGACAGAGGTTAGGAGGGAGGACAGAGAGAAGGGAACAACAGGGTTAGGAGGGAGGACAGAGAGAAGGGAACACAACAGGGTTAGGAGGGAGGACAGAGAGAAGGGAACAGCAGGGTTAGGAGGGAGGACAGAGAGAAGGGAACAACAGGGTTAGGAGGGAGGACAGAGAGAAGGGAACAACAGGGTTAGGAGGGAAGACAGAGAGAAGGGAACACAACAGGGTTAGGAGGGAGGACAGAGAGAAGGGAACAGCAGGGTTAGGAGGGAGGACAGAGAGAAGGGAACAACAGGGTTAGTAGGGAGGACAGAGAGAAGGGAACACAACAGGGTTAGGAGGGAGGACAGAGAGAAGGGAACAACAGGGTTAGGAGGGAGGACAGAGAGAAGGGAACAACAGGGTTAGGGGGTTGGTTGGTCTGTCTGACCATGGCCGGGGGTTGGGTTGGTCTGTCTGACCATGGCCGAGGGTTGGGTTGGTTTGTCTGTCTCATGGCCGGGGGTTGGGTTGGTCTGTCTGACCATGGCCGAGGGTTGGGTTGGTCTGTCTGACCATGGCCGAGGGTTGGGTTGGTCTGTCTGACCATGGCCGAGGGTTGGGTTGGTCTGTCTGTCTCATGGCCGGGAGTTGGTCTGTCTGACCATGGCCGAGGGTTGGGTTGGTCTGTCTCATGGCCGAGGGTTGGGTTGGTCTGTCTGACCATGGCCCAGGGTTGGGTTGGTCTGTCTCATGGCCGAGGGTTGGGTTGGTCTGTCTAATGGCCGGGGGTTGGGTTGGTCTGTCTCATGGCCAAGGGTTGGGTTGGTCTGTCTAATGGCCGGGGGTTGGGTTGGTCTGTCTCATGGCCGAGGGTTGGGTTGGTCTGTCTCATGGCCGAGGGTTGGGTTGGTCTGTCTGACCATGGCCGGGGGTTGGGTTGGTCTGTCTGACACTGGCCGAGGGTTGGGTTGGTCTGTCTGACACTGGCCGAGGGTTGGGTTGGTCTGTCTGACCATGGCCGAGGGTTGGGTTGGTCTGTCTGACCATGGCCGAGGGTTGGGTTGGTCTGCCTCATGGCCGGGGTTGGGTTGGTCTGTCTGACCATGGCCGGGGGTTGGGTTGGTCTGTCTCATGGCCGGGGGTTGGGTTGGTCTGTCTGACACTGGCCGAGGGTTGGGTTGGTCTGTCTGACCATGGCCGAGGGTTGGGTTGGTCTGCCTCATGGCCGGGGTTGGGTTGGTCTGTCTGACCATGGCCGGGGGTTGGGTTGGTCTGTCTCATGGCCGGGGGTTGGGTTGGTCTGTCTGACCATGGCCGGGGGTTGGGTTGGTCTGTCTCATGGCCGAGGGTTGGGTTGGTCTGCCTCATGGCCGGGGTTGGGTTGGTCTGTCTGACCATGGCCGGGGGTTGGGTTGGTCTGTCTCATGTCCGGGGTTGGGTTGGTCTGTCTCATGGCCGAGGGTTGGGTTGGTCTGTCTCATGGCCGGGGTTGGGTTGGTCTGTCTGACCATGGCCGGGGGTTGGGTTGGTCTGTCTCATGGCCGGGGGTTGGGTTGGTCTGTCTGACCATGGCCGGGAGTTGGTCTGTCTGACCATGGCCGAGGGTTGGGTTGGTCTGTCTGTCTCATGGCCGGGAGTTGGTCTGTCTGACCATGGCCGGGGGTTGGTCTGTCTGACCATGGCCGAGGGTTGGGTTGGTCTGTCTCATGGCCGAGGGTTGGGTTGGTCTGTCTCATGGCCGGGGGTTGGGTTGGTCTGTCTGACCATGGCCGAGGGTTGGGTTGGTCTGTCTGACCATGGCCGGGGGTTGGGTTGGTCTGTCTGACCATGGCCCAGGGTTGGGTTGGTCTGTCTCATGGCCGAGGGTTGGGTTGGTCTGTCTGTCCATGGCCGGGGGTTGGGTTGGTCTGTCTGACCACGGCCGGGGGTTGGGTTGGTCTGTCTGTCTCATGGCCGAGGGTTGGGTTGGTCTGTCTCATGGCCGGGGGTTGGGTTGGTCTGTCTGACCATGGCCGGGGGTTGGGTTGGTCTGTCTGACCACGGCCGGGGGTTGGGTTGGTCTGTCTCATGGCCGAGGGTTGAGTTGGTCTGTCTGACCATGGCCGAGGGTTGGGTTGGTCTGTCTGACCATGGCCGGGGGTTGGGTTGGTCTGTCTCATGGCCGAGGGTTGGGTTGGTCTGTCTGACCACGGCCGGGGGTTGGGTTGGTCTGTCTCATGGCCGAGGGTTGGGTTGGTTTGGTTTGTCTGTCTCATGGCCGAGGGTTGGGTTGGTCTGTCTGACCATGGACGAGGGTTGGGTTGGTCTGTCTGACCATGGCCGGGGGTTGGGTTGGTCTGTCTGACCATGGCCGAGGGTTGGGTTGGTCTGTCTTATGGCCGGGGGTTGGGTTGGTCTGTCTGACCATGGCCGGGGGTTGGGTTGGTCTGTCTGACCATGGCCGGGGGTTGGGTTGGTCTGTCTGACCATGGCCAGGGGTTGGTCTGTCTGACCATGGCCGGGCGTTGGGTTGGTCTGTCTCATGGCCGGGGTTGGGTTGGTCTGTCTCATGGCCGGGGGTTGGGTTGGTCTGTCTGACCATGGCCGAGGGTTGGGTTGGTCTGTCTGTCTCATGGCCGGGAGTTGGTCTGTCTGACCATGGCCGGGGGTTGGTCTGTCTGACCATGGCCGAGGGTTGGGTTGGTCTGTCTCATGGCCGAGGGTTGGGTTGGTCTGTCTCATGGCCGGGGGTTGGGTTGGTCTGTCTGACCATGGCCGAGGGTTGGGTTGGTCTGTCTGACCATGGCCGGGGGTTGGGTTGGTCTGTCTGACCATGGCCGAGGGTTGGGTTGGTCTGTCTGACCATGGCCCAGGGTTGGGTTGGTCTGTCTCATGGCCGAGGGTTGGGTTGGTCTGTCTGTCTCATGGCCGAGGGTTGGGTTGGTCTGTCTGACCATGGCCGGGGGTTGGGTTGGTCTGTCTCATGGCCGGGGGTTGGGTTGGTCTGTCTCATGGCCGAGGGTTGGGTTGGTCTGTCTGACCATGGCCGGGGGTTGGGTTGATCTGTCTCATGGCCGAGGGTTGGGTTGGTTTGGTTTGTCTGTCTCATGGCCGAGGGTTGGGTTGGTTTGTCTGACCATGGCCGAGGGTTGGGTTGGTCTGTCTTATGGCCGGGGGTTGGGTTGGTCTGTCTGACCATGGCCGAGGGTTGGGTTGGTCTGTCTGTCTCATGGCCGGGGGTTGGGTTGGTCTGTCTCATGGCCAGGGGTTGGTCTGTCTGACCATGGCCGGGGGTTGGTTTGGTCTGTCTGACCATGGCCGGGGGTTGGTTTGGTCTGTCTGACAATGGCAGGGGGTTGGGTTGGTCTGTCTGACCATGGCCGGGGGTTGGGTTGGTCTGTCTCATAGCCGGGGGTTGGGTTGGTCTGTCTGACCATGGCAGGGGGTTGGGTTGGTCTGTCTCATGGCCGGGGGTTGGGTTGGTCTGTCTCATGGCCAGGGGTTGGTCTGTCTGACCATGGCCGGGGGTTGGGTTGGTCTGTCTCATGGCCGAGGGTTGGGTTGGTCTGTCTCATGGCCAGGGGTTGGTCTGTCTGACCATGGCCGGGGGTTGGTTTGGTCTGTCTGACCATGGCCGGGGGTTGGGTTGGTCTGTCTGACCATGGCCGAGGGTTGGTTTGGTCTGTCTGTCTCATGGCCGAGGGTTGGGTTGGTCTGTCTCATGGCCGGGGGTTGGGTTGGTGTGTCTCATGGCCGAGGGTTGGGTTGGTCTGTCTCATGGCCGGGAGTTGGGTTGGTCTGTCTGACCATGGCCGAGGGTTGGGTTCGTCTGTCTCATGGCCGAGGGTTGGGTTGGTCTGTCTCATGGCCGGGGGTTGGGTTGGTCTGTCTCATGGCCGGGGGTTGGGTTGGTCTGTCTGACCATGGCCGAGGGTTGGGTTGGTCTGTCTGACCATGGCCGAGGGTTGGGTTGGTCTGTCTGACCATGGCCGAGGGTTGGGTTCGTCTGTCTCATGGCCGAAGGTTGGGTTGGTCTGTCTGACCATGGCCGAGGGTTGGGTTCGTCTGTCTCATGGCCGAGGGTTGGGTTGGTCTGTCTGACCATGGCCGAGGGTTGGGTTCGTCTGTCTCATGGCCGAGGGTTGGGTTGGTCTGTCTCATGGCCGGGGGTTGGGTTGGTCTGTCTCATGGCCGGGGGTTGGGTTGGTCTGTTTGACCATGGCCGAGGGTTGGGTTGGTCTGTCTGACCATGGCCGAGGGTTGGGTTGGTCTGTCTCATGGCCGGGGGTTGGGTTGGTCTGTCTGCGCTATGACAGGGGGGAGCTTCTTACTTCGGCCAGAGAAGGAGAGATGATGGTGGAAAACAGCCTCCCTGAAATGTCTCCACTCTCCACTTCCTGTCCCTCTCCCCCGTTCTGCAGTTTCTTAGGATCCTTCTCTCTGATGGTGAAGATCCAGTCATCACTCCCAAAGTTGTTCCCGCCTGACGCCTGCCCATCCTGCTCCCTGATTGGACAAGATAGACCAGAGTCAGGACTCTAATTGGCTCAGCACGACAGTATGACTCAATAGCCTTGGTTAAAGTAGTGCACTGCAAAGGGAAGAGGGTTCCATTTAGTATGCAAACTAGGTCTGATCCTGACTTACGAGTCAGACTCGTCTGAGCTGGACTCTGCCTGCTGTCTGGTCTGATCCTGACTTACGAGTCAGACTCGTCTGAGCTGGACTCTTGCCTGCTGTCTGGTCTGCCTAGGTCTGATCCTGACTTACGAGTCAGACTCGTCTGAGCTGGACTCTGCCTGCTGTCTGGTCTGATCCTGACTTACGAGTCAGACTCGTCTGAGCTGGACTCTGCCTGCTGTCTGGTCTGATCCTGACTTACGAGTCAGACTCGTCTGAGCTGGACTCTGCCTGCTGTCTGGTCTGCCTAGGTCTGATCCTGACTTACGAGTCAGACTCGTCTGAGCTGGACTCTGCCTGGTCTGCCTAGGTCTGATCCTGACTTACGAGTCAGACTCGTCTGAGCTGGACTCTGCCTGCTGCCTGGTCTGCTCAGCCTTCCACCTCCTGTATCTATCCACCAGCTCTGTCAGGTACGACGTCTTCTTGGCGTGACGCACAATCAGCTTGTGTTTCAACAGCTCTTTGGCAGTGGGCCTCTGCAGAGAGAGAGAGGGGGAAAGGGAAGGAGGAAAGTGGAAGGCATGAGAAGGAAGTTTAAGCAAGGTGAGGAGTGGAGAGACAGGACTGGATACAGAGAGGGTAAAACTACGCAGGCACAGATGCACAAATTACCTCCAAATGCTCTCTGATATTGCCAGGCCAGCGAATGGAAGTAAAACCAGTTGAAACCAGTTGAAACCAGTTAGGTTTGGGGTTTAAACATGTTTTCCTAACAGAGCACTTCAAAGGGAAGTAAAACCAGTTGAAACCAGTTAGGTTTGGGGTTTAAACGTGTTTTCCTAACAGAGCACTTCAAAGGGAAGTAAAACCAGTTGAAACCAGTTGAAACCAGTTAGGTTTGGGGTTTAAACATGTTTTCCTAACAGAGCACTTCAAAGGGAAGTAAAACCAGTTGAAACCAGTTGAAACCAGTTAGGTTTGGGGTTTAAACGTGTTTTCTTAACAGAGCACTTCAAAGGGAAGTAAAACCAGTTGAAACCAGTTAGGTTTGGGGTTTAAACGTGTTTTCTTAACAGAGCACTTCAAAGGGAAGTAAAACCAGTTGAAACCAGTTAGGTTTGGGGTTTAAACATTTTTAACAGAGCACTTCAAAGGGAAGTAAAACCAGTCTAACCAGTTGAAACCAGTTACTGTTTAAAGTGTTTTCTTAACAGAGACCAGAAGTCCAGTTGAAACCAGTTAGGTTTGGGGTTTAAACGTGTTTTCTTAACAGAGCACTTCAAAGGGAAGTAAAACCAGTTGAAACCAGTTAGGTTTGGGGTTTAAACGTGTTTTCCTAACAGAGCACTTCAAAGGGAAGTAAAACCAGTTGAAACCAGTTAGGTTTGGGGTTTAAACGTGTTTCCTAACAGAGCACTTCAAAGGGAAGTAAAACCAGTTGAAACCAGTTAGGTTTGGGGTTTAAACGTGTTTTCCTAACAGAGCACTTCAAAGGGAAGTAAAACCAGTTGAAACCAGTTAGGTTTGGGGTTTAAACGTGTTTCCTAACAGAGCACTTCAAAGGGAAGTAAAACCAGTTGAAACCAGTTGAAACCAGTTAGGTTTGGGGTTTAAACGTGTTTTCCTAACAGAGCACTTCAAAGGGAAGTAAAACCAGTCGAAACCAGTTGAAACCAGTTAGGTTTGAAAACCCTAACAGAGCACTTCAAAGGGAAGTAAAACCAGTTGAAACCAGTTAGGTTTGGGGTTTAAACATGTTTCCTAACAGAGCACTTCAAAGGGAAGTAAAACCAGTTGAAACCAGTTAGGTTTGGGGTTTGAAAGTGAACACTTCAGAAGCCTAACTCTAAAGGGACACTTACGAAGCTTGGCTCCTTGTTTAGGCAGGCCTCCACAAACTCCTTGAGGGGCTTGCTGTAGTTCCCCTCCAGGGTAGGAGGGGTGTTCTTTGGGATAAGGAACAGCACTTTCATCGGGTGTAGCTCAGAGTGTGGGGTTCTCCTTTAGCCAGCTCTATAGACATGTTATACCCAGAGACCAGATGTCTGCCTGCAACACAGAGGGGACAGGGAGATGTTTTCACCTTCGGACCATCCAAAATGACACCCTACTGTTTATAGAATAGTCATTACTTTTGACCAGAGTCCTATGGGCTAGTGGACTATATAGGGAATAGGTTGCCGATTCAGATGTAGACCTTGTGTGGCATTTGGGATAACGTCTTTGTTGTCATTATAAACAGAACTTCCTGTATGACCCCTAAGTCATAGGCTGACTAACCTCTGACCTCTCACCATAGAGTCGTAGGCTGACTGTAACCTCCGACCTCTCACCATAGAGTCGTAGGCTGACTGTAACCCCCGACCTCTCACCATAGAGTCGTTGTCTGACTAATATATGACCCCTCACCATAGAGTCGTAGGCTGACTAATCTCTGACCTCTCACCATAGAGTCGTAGGCTGACTGTAACCTCTGACCTCTCACCATAGAGTCGTTGGCTGACTAATATATGACCCCTCACCATAGAGTCGTAGGCTGACTAACCTCTGACCTCTCACCATAGAGTCGTAGGCTGACTAATCTCTGACCTTTCACCATAGAGTCGTAGGCTGACTAATCTCTGACCCCTCACCATAGAGTCGTAGCCTGACTAACCTCTGACCCTCACCATAGAGTCGTAGGCCTGACTAACCTCTGACCCACCATAGAGTCGTAGCCTGACTAACCTCTGACCTCTCACCATAGAGTCGTAGGCTGACTCAACCTCTGACCTCTCACCAGGGTCGTAGGCTGACTGGAACTCAACCCCACCATGGAACCAGTCGTAGGCTGACTAACCTGACTCACCAGAGATCGAGGCTGACTAACCTCTGACCTCTCACCATAGAGTCATAGGCTGACTGTAACCTTCGACCTCTCACCTTACAGTCATAGGCTGACTGCAAACCTCTGGAGCCATCCAGAAGGGCGTGCCAACGAAGGTGCTGCAAACCCAGCTGGAACCAGGTTGTTAGCTGTCCCGCCACTCAAACCAGAAGTTTGGATCTGGACCAGCACTTCACCCAGAATGGAACCCACGCTCCGACAGCAGGAGAATGGAACAGCTGAGGGAGAGATGAGAGCAGTTTCAAACCCAGAATGGAACCAGGGGTAGGACCGACCAGGACTCAAACCCAGAATGGAACCAGGGGTAGGACCGACCAGGACTCAAACCCAGAATGGAACCAGGGGGACAACTCAGGACTCGAAAACCAGGACTCAAACCCAGAATGGAACCAGGGATGTCTCTGTACCTTCTCAAACCCAGAATGGAACAGTACTGTTGATGTCTCTGACCAGGACTCAAACCCAGTCAGGACTTCTACCCAGACTGGAACCAGGGGTAGTCTCTGTACCTTCTCAAACCCAGAATGGAACCAGGGGTACTGTTGATGTCTCCCAGAATGGAACCTTCTACATTAACCCTCAAACAGAATGGAACTGTTGATGTCTCTGTGACTCAAACCCATTGGAACCCTCTAATCTGTTGACTCACTGTTCCTCTCATAACCCTGAAAACCCACATTAACCCTGTCAGAGGATGTCTCTGTCACTTAGTTGTTGATGTCTCTGTTAATGTCACTCATTCTAATCATTAACCCTGTCAGTACTGTTGATGTCTCTGTACCTTCTACATTAACCCTGTCAGTACTGTTGATGTCCCTGTACCTTCTACATTAACCCTGTCAGTACTGTTGATGTCTCTGTACCTTCTACATTAACCCTGTCAGTACTGTTGATGTCTCTGTGCCTTCTACATTAACCCTGTCAGTACTGTTGATGTCTCTGTACCTTCTACATTAACCCTGTCAGTACTGTTGATGTCTCTGTACCTTCTACATTAACCCTGTCAGTACTGTTGATGTCTCTGTACCTTCTACATTAACCCTGTCAGTACTGTTGATGTTTCTGTACCTTCTACATTAACCCTGTCAGTACTGTTGATGTCTCTGTACCTTCTACATGAACCCTGTCAGTACTGTTGATGTCTCTGTACCTTCTACATTAACCCTGTCAGTACTGTTGATGTCTCTGTACCTTCTACATTAACCCTGTCAGTACTGTTGATGTCCCTGTACCTTCTACATTAACCCTGTCAGTACTGTTGATATCTCTGTACCTTCTACATTAACCCTGTCAGTACTGTTGATGTCTCTGTGCCTTCTACATTAACCCTGTCAGTACTGTTGATGTCTCTGTACCTTCTACATTAACCCTGTCAGTACTGTTGATGTCTCTGTACCTTCTACATTAACCCTGTCAGTACTGTTGATGTCTCTGTACCTTCTACATTAACCCTGTCAGTACTGTTGATGTCTCTGTACCTTCTACATTAACCCTGTCAGTACTGTTGATGTCTCTGTACCTTCTACATTAACCCTGGCAGTACTGTTGATGTTTCTGTACCTTCTACATTAACCCTGGCAGTACTGTTGATGTCTCTGTACCTTCTACATTAACCCTGTCAGTACTGTTGATATCTCTGTACCTGCTAGCTAGGTTAGCCCCTACTGGTATCCATGCTAGCTAGGTTAGCCCCTACTGGTATCCATGCTAGGTTAGCCCCTACTGGTACCCATGCTAGCCCTGACTGGTATCCATGCTAGGTAATAATATAATATATGCCATTTAGCAGACGCTTTTATCCAAAGCGACTTACAGTCATGTGTGCATACATTCTACGTATGGGTGGTCCCGGGGATCGAACCCACTACCCTGGCGTTACAAGCGCCATGCTCTACCAACTGAGCTACAGAAGGACCATAGGTTAGCCCCTACTGGTACCCATGCTAGCTAGGTTAGCCCTGACTGGTATCCATGCTAGGTTAGCCCCTACTGGTATCCATGCTAGGTTAGCCCCTACTGGTATCCATGCTAGGTTAGCCCCTACTGGTATCCATGCTAGGTTAGCCCCTACTGGTATCCATGCTAGGTTAGCCCCTACTGGTATCCATGCTAGGTTAGCCCCTACTGGTATCCATGCTAGGTTAGCCCCTACTGGTATCCATGCTAGGTTAGCCCCTACTGGTATCCATGCTAGGTTAGCCCCTACTGGTATCCATGCTAGGTTAGCCCCTACTGGTATCCATGCTAGGTTAGCCCCTACTGGTACCATGCTAGGTTAGCCCCTACTGGTACCCATGCTAGCTAGTACCTTTGATGTCTCTGTGTATCTTCTTCTCTGAGTGGAGGTATTCCAGACCCTTCAGAATCTCTCTGAGGATGGTGGCGATCTGAGTCTCATCCAGCAACCCCGGCTCCAACTGGAAAAACCACACAACCGCTTCTGTTAGCTAGGACAACTCACACAATCACCCCTGTTAGCTAGGACAACTCACACAATCACCCCTGTTAGCTAGGACAACTCACACAACCGCCCTGTTAGCTAGCACAACTCACACAACCCCCCCTGTTAGCTAGCACAACTCACACAACCCCCTGTTAGCTAGCACAACTCACACAACCGCCCCTGTTAGCTAGGACAACTCACACAACCGCCCCTGTTAGCTAGCACAACTCACACAACCGCCCCCTGTTAGCTAGCACAACTCACACAACCGCCCCTGTTAGCTAGGACAACTCACACAACCGCCCTGTTAGCTAGCACAACTCACACAACTGCCCATGTTAGCTAGCACAACTCACACAACCGCCCCTGTTAGCTAGCACAATCACACAACCGCCCCTGTTAGCTAGCACAATCACACAACCGCCCCTGTTAGCTAGGACAACTCACACAACCGCCCCTGTTAGCTAGGACAACTCACACAACCTCCCCTGTTAGCTAGCACAACTCACACAACCGTTAGCTAACACAACGTCCACATATCGTCCGACTACTGGTAACATCACTCACCAGATCTAATGCCGAGCCTCCCCCAAGATACTCCATAATGATCCACAGCTTGGCCTCCTGAAGCAGACAAGAGAAGCCAGTTACAGAGGCCCTGTTCCTCCAAATCTGTAGCAATAAGATGCCCTGAGAAGCTCTGTCTGGTGGGAGTCAGGAGTCTTTTATCCTGGTTTCATTTGGGATTAAATAGAGAAGTGGGAAGTGAGATTAAAATGCTGTTAAATCCCTTCCTACTAACATGACGATGGTCCTAAATATCAGCCTGTGGGCCAGATGTCTGCAGGGGAGTAGCACTTTCCCTTCGGTTCTTCTATAACTGTTAAGTATCTAGGCCAGAAAAGAGGACACTTCGCTGAAGTATAGTATGTTTAGAGAACAACCTGGAAAAGGGGGGTTTATGGGACAGTGGTTCAGCAGGGGGTTTATGGGACAACAGGGGGTTTATGAGACAACAGGGGGTTTATGAGACAACAGGGGGTTTATGGGACAACAGGGGGTTTATGGGACAACAGGGGGTTTATGAGACAACAGGGGAGTTTAATGGGACAACAGGGGGTTTATGGGACAACAGGGGGTTTATGAGACAGTGGTTCAGCAGGGGTTTAGGGACAGGGGGTTTAATGGGACAACAGGGGGTTTATGGGACAACAGGGGGTTTATGGGACAACAGGGGGTTTATGGGACAGTGGTTCAGCAGGGGGTTTAATGGGACAACAGGGGGTTTATGGGACAACAGGGGGTTTATGGGACAACAGGGGGTTTATGGGACAACAGGGGGTTTATGGGACAGTGGTTAAGGGGGTTTAAGGGGGGGTTTAATGGGACAACAGGGGGTTTATGGGACAACAGGGGGTTTATGAGACAACAGGGGGGACAACAGGGGTTTAATGGGACAACAGGGGTTTAACAACAGGGACAACAGGGGGTTTATGGGACAACAGGGGGTTTATGGGACAGTGGTTCAGCAGGGGGTTTAATGGGACAACAGGGGGTTTATGGGACAACAGGGGGACAACAGGGGGTTATGAGACAGTGGTTCAGTGGGACAACAGGGGGTTTATGGGACAGTGTTTCATGGGACAACAGGGGGTTTATGGGACAGTGGTTCAGTGGGACAACGGGGGTTTATGGGACAGTGGTTCAGGGGGACAACAGGGGGTTTGTGGGACAGTGTTTCATGGGACAACAGGGGGTTTATGGGACAGTGGTTCAGTGGGACAACAGGGGGGTTTATGGGACAGTGGTTAGAGGTTCAGTGGGACAACAGGGGGTTTATGGGCCAGTGGTTCAGTGGGACAACAGGGGGTTTATGGGACAGTGGTTCAGTGGGACAGCAGAGGGGTTTATGGGACAGTGGTATAGAGGTACAGTGGGACAACAGGGGGTTTATGGGACAGTGGTTCAGTGGGACAACAGGGGGTTTATGGGACAGTGGTATAGAGGTTCAGTGGGACAACAGGGGGTTTATGGGACAGTGGTTCAGTGGGACAACAGGGGGTTTATGGGACAGTGGTTCAGTGGGACAACAGGGGGTTTATGGGACAGTGGTATAGAGTTTCAGTGGGACAACAGGGGGTTTATGGGACAGTGGTTCAGTGGGACAACAGGGGGTTTATGGGACAGTGGTATAGAGGTACAGTGGGACAACAGGGGGTTTATGGGACAACAGGGGGTTTATGGGACAGTGGTTCAGTGGGACAACAAGGGGGTTTATGAGATAGTGGTTCAGTGGGACAACAGGGGGTTTATGGGACAACAGGGGGTTTATGGGACAGTGGTTCAGTGGGACAAGAGGGGGTTTATGGGACAGTGGTTCAGTGGGACAACAGGGGGTTTATGGGACAGTGGTTAGAGGTACAGTGGGACAACAGGGGGTTTATGGGACAGTGGTATAGAGGTACAGTGGGACAACAGGGGGTTTATGGGACAGTGGTTCAGTGGGACAAGAGGGGGTTTATGGGACAGTGGTTCAGTGGGACAACAGTGGGGTTTATGGGACAGTGGTATAGAGGTACAGTGGGACAACAGGGGGTTTATGGGTCAGTGGTATAGAGGTACAGTGGGACAACAGGGGGTTTATGGGACAGTGGTTCAGTGGGACAACAGGGGGTTTATGGGACAGTGGTTCAGTAGGACAACAGGGGGTTTATGGGACAGTGGTTCAGTGGGACAACAGGGGGTTTATGGGACAGTGGTATAGAGGTTCAGTGGGACAACAGGGGGTTTATGGGACAGTGGTTCAGTGGGACAACAGGGGGGTTTATGGGACAGTGGTTCAATGGGACAACAGGGGGTTTATGGGACAGTGGTATAGAGGTTCAGTGGGACAACAGGGGGTTTATGGGACAGTGGTTCAGTGGGACAACAGGGGGTTTATGGGACAGTGGTTCAGTGGGACAACAGGGGGTTTATGGGACAGTGGTTCAGTGGGACAATAGGGGGTTTATGGGACAGTGGTTCAGTGGGACAACAGGGGGTTTATGGGACAGTGGTTCAGTGGGACAACAGGGGGTTTATGGGACAGTGGTTCAGTGGGACAACAGGGGGTTTATGGGACAGTGGTTCAGTGGGACAACAGGGGGTTTATGGGACAGTGGTTCAGTGGGACAACAGGGGGTTTATGGGACAGTGGTTCAGTGGGACAACAGGGGGTTTATGGGACAGTGGTTCAGTGGGACAACAGGGGAGTTTATGGGACAGTGGTTCAGTGGGACAACAGGGGGGTTTATGGGACAGTGGTATAGAGGTACAACAGGGGGTTTATGGGACAGTGGTATAGAGGTACAACAGGGGGTTTATGGGACAGTGGTACAGGGGACAACAGGGGGTTTATGGGACAGTGGTTCAGTGGGACAACGGGGGTTTATGGGACAGTGGTTCAGGGGGACAACAGGGGGTTTATGGGACAGTGGTTCATGGGACAACAGGGGGGTTTATGGGACAGTGGTTCAGTGGGACAACAGGGGGTTTATGGGACAGTGGTATAGAGGTTCAGTGGGACAACAGGGGGTTTATGGGACAGTGGTTCAGTGGGACAACAGGGGGTTTATGGGACAGTGGTATAGAGGTACAGTGGGACAACAGGGGGTTTATGGGACAGTGGTTCAGTGGGACAACAGGGGGTTTATGGGACAGTGGTATAGAGGTTCAGTGGGACAACAGGGGGTTTATGGGACAGTGGTTCAGTGGGACAACAGGGGGTTTATGGGACAGTGGTTCAGTGGGACAACAGGGGGTTTATGGGACAGTGGTATAGAGTTTCAGTGGGACAACAGGGGGTTTATGGGACAGTGGTTCAGTGGGACAACAGGGGGTTTATGGGACAGTGGTTCAGGTACAGTGGGACAACAGGGGGTTTATGGGACAGTGGTGGGACAGTGGTTCAGTGGGACAACAAGGGGGTTTATGAGATAGTGGTTCAGTGGGACAACAGGGGGTTTATGGGACAACAGGGGGTTTATGGGACAGTGGTTCAGTGGGACAAGAGGGGGTTTATGGGACAGTGGTTCAGTGGGACAACAGGGGGTTTATGGGACAGTGGTATAGACAACAGGGGGGTTTATGGGTCAGTGGTATAGAGGTACAGTGGGACAACAGGGGGTTTATGGGACAGTGGTTCAGTGGGACAAGAGGGGGTTTATGGGACAGTGGTTCAGTGGGACAACAGGGGGTTTATGGGACAGTGGTATAGAGGTACAGTGGGACAACAGGGGGTTTATGGGTCAGTGGTATAGAGGTTCAGTGGGACAACAGGGGGTTTATGGGACAGTGGTTCAGTGGGACAACAGGGGGTTTATGGGACAGTGGTTCAGTAGGGACAACAGGGGGTTTATGGGACAGTGGTTCAGTGGGACAACAGGGGGTTTATGGGACAGTGGTATAGAGGTTCAGTGGGACAACAGGGGGGTTTATGGGACAGTGGTTCAGTGGGACAACAGGGGGTTTATGGGACAGTGGTTCAATGGGACAACAGGGGGTTTATGGGACAGTGGTATAGAGGTTCAGTGGGACAACAGGGGGTTTATGGGACAGTGGTTCAGTGGGACAACAGGGGGGTTTATGGGACAGTGGTTCAGTGGGACAACAGGGGGGTTTATGGGACAGTGGTTCAGTGGGACAATAGGGGGTTTATGGGACAGTGGTTCAGTGGGACAACAGGGGGTTTATGGGACAGTGGAGGTTCAGTGGGACAACAGGGGGTTTATGGGACAGTGGTTCAGTGGGACAACAGGGGGTTTATGGGACAGTGGTTCAGTGGGACAACAGGGGGTTTATGGGACAGTGGTTCAGTGGGACAACAGGGGGTTTATGGGACAGTGGTTCAGTGGGACAACAGGGGGTTTATGGGACAGTGGTTCAGTGGGACAACAGGGGAGTTTATGGGACAGTGGTTCAGTGGGACAACAGGGGGTTTATGGGACAGTGGTATAGAGGTACAACAGGGGGTTTATGGGACAGTGGTATAGACAACAGGGGGTTTATGGGACAGTGGTTCAGTGGGACAACAGGGGGTTTATGGGACAGTGGTTCAGTGGGACAACAGGGGGTTTATGGGACAGTGGTATAGAGGTACAACAGGGGGTTTATGGGACAGTGGTCCTTTATGGGACAGTGGTTCAGTGGGACAACAGGGGGTTTATGGGACAGTGGTTCAGTGGGACAACAGGGGGTTTATGGGACAGTGGTATAGAGGTTCAGTGGGACAACAGGGGGGTTTATGGGACAGTGGTTCAGTGGGACAACAGGGGAGTTTATGGGACAGGGTTCAGTGGGACAACAGGGGGTTTATGGGACAGTGGTTCAGTGGGACAACAGGGGGTTTATGGGACAGTGAGTGACAGGGGGTTTACAGTGGTGCTCACTTTGAGATAGGAGACATCTCCTGCTCCATAACCTTTAACCCTGACCCCTAACCCTATGACCTACCTTCAGGTATGATCCATAGTACTTGGTGATGAAGGGACTGTCACACTGACCTCTCCTGCTCCATAACCTTTAACCCTGACCCCTAACCCTATGACCTACCTTCAGGTATGATCCATAGTACTTGGTGATGAAGGGACTGTCACACTGACCTCTCCTGCTCCTGCTCCATAACCTTTAACCCTGACCCCTAACCCTATGACCTACCTTCAGGTATGAGCCATAGTACTTGGTGATGAAGGGACTGTCACACTGACTCAACACAGTGATCTCCTGCTGAATATCCTCCATCTCATCCTCAGCCTCCTCCAGGTCAATGATCTTAATGGCCACCACCTTCTGAGTCCTGTTGTCTATTCCTTTAAACACCTCACCAAACGAGCCTTTACCGATCCTCTCCAACTTAGTGAACAGCTCCTCTGGGTCTGCCTTCCGGTTCTACAGGAGGAGAAGGGAGAGAGGGAGGGGGGAGGAGAGAGGGAGGTAGGAGGGGGGAGGAGGGAGAGAGGGAGGAGAAGGAAGGGAGAGAGGGAGGGGGGAGGAAGAGAGGGAGGTAGGAGGGGGGAGGAGGGAGAGAGGGAGGAGAAGGAAGGGAGAGAGGGAGGGGGAGGAGAGAGGGAGGTAGGAGGGGGAGGAGGGAGAGAGGGAGGAGAAGGAAGGGAGAGAGGGAGGGGGAGGAAGGGAGGAAGGGAGGAGGAGAAGGGAGGGAGGAGAAGGGAGGGAGAGACGGAGGGGGAGGAGAGAGGGAGGTAGGAGGGGGAGGAGGGAGAGAGGGAGGAGAAGGAAGGGAGAGAGGGGGGGGAGGGGGAGGAAGAGAGGGAGGAGAAGGGAGGGAGGGATAGAGGGAGAAGGGACGGAGAGAGGGAGGGGGGAGGAGAGAGGGAGGGGGAGGTGGAGGAGGGAGAGAGGGAGGAGAAGGGCGGGAGAGAGGGAGGAGAAGGGAGGGAGAGAGGGAGGTAGGGGGGAGGAGGGAGGGATAGAGTGCGAAGGGAGGGAGTGAGGGAGGGGGAGGAGAGAGCAGCAGTGTTTAGAAGTTGAATCCATGACATGTGATAAGAGTTAAACAATATCAGGTAGCATTATTTTGTGAGCAAAATGTTGCAACACCGCAGCAATGATGAAGCCAAGAAGTCCTCTTTATAGCGAACAGAATGTTGAATAAAGGAGTTCTCTTTATAGCGAACAGAATATTGAATAAAGGAGTTCTCTTTATAGCGAACAGAATGTTGAATAAAGGAGTTCTCTTTATAGCGAACAGAATGTTGAATAAAGGAGTTCTCTTTATAGCGAACAGAATGTTGAATAAAGGAGTTCTCTTTATAGCGAACAGAATATTGAATAAAGGAGTTCTCTTTATAGCGAACAGAATGTTGAATAAAGGAGTTCTCTTTATAGCGAACAGAATGTTGAATAAAGGAGTTCTCTTTATAGCGAACAGAATGTTGAATAAAGAATAGTTGAATATTGAATAAAGGAGTTCTCTTTATAGCTTTTGAATAAAGGAGTTCTCTTTATAGCGAACAGAATATTGAATAAAGGAGGTCTCTTTATAGCGAACAGAATATTGAATAAAGGAGTTCTCTTTATAGCAAACAGAATATTGAATAAATTAGTTCTCTTTATAGCAAACAGAATGTTGAATAAAGGAGTTCTCTTTATAGCAAACAGAATGTTGAATAAAGGAGTTCTCTTTATAGCGAACAGAATATTGAATAAAGGAGTTCTCTTTATATTGAACAGAATATTGAATAAAGGAGTTCTCTTTATAGCGAACAGAATATTGAATAAAGGAGTTCTCTTTATATTGAACAGAATATTGAATAAAGGAGTTCTCTTTATAGCGAACAGAATGTTGAATAAAGGAGTTCTCTTTATAGCGAACAGAATGTTGAATAAAGGAGTTCTCTTCTATTTCCATGACACAACCTGGGACTAGGATGTCGCTCTGCTTTGACCTCTGACCCTACAGTACTCTCCCCTGGTCCGGACCTGTGACCCTAACCCTACAGTACTCTCCCTTGGTCCTGACCCTAACCCTACAGTACTCTCCCTTGGTCCTGACCCTAACCCTACAGTACTCTCCCTTGGTCCTGACCCTAACCCTACAGTACTCTCCCTTGGTCCTGACCCTAACCCTACAGTACTCTCCCTTGGTCCTGACCCTAACCCTACAGTACTCTCCCTTGGTCCTGACCCTAACCCTACAGTACTCTCCCTTGGTCCTGACCCTAACCCTACAGTACTCTCCCTTGGTCCTGACCCTAACCCTACAGTACTCTCCCTTGGTCCTGACCCTAACCCTACAGTACTCTCCCTTGTTCCTGACCCTAACCCTACAGTACTCTCCCTTGGTCCTGACCCTAACCCTAACCCCCTTGGTCCTGACCCTAACCCTACAGTACTCTCCCTTGGTCCTGACCCTAACCCTACAGTACTCTCCCTTGGTCCTGACCCTAACCCTACAGTACTCTCCCTTGGTCCTGACCCTAACCCTACAGTACTCTCCCTTGGTCCTGACCCTAACCCTACAGTACTCTCCCTTGGTCCTGACCCTAACCCTACAGTACTCTCCCTTGGTCCTGACCCTAACCCTACAGTACTCTCCCCTGGTATTGACCTCTGACCCTACAGTACTCTCCCTTGGTCCTGACCCTAACCCTACAGTACTCTCCCTTGGTCCTGACCCTAACCCTACAGTACTCTCCCCTGGTATTGACCTCTGACCCTACAGTACTCTCCCTTGGTCCTGACCCTAACCCTACAGTACTCTCCCTTGGTCCTGACCCTAACCCTACAGTACTCTCCCCTGGTATTGACCTCTGACCCTACAGTACTCTCCCTTGGTCCTGACCCTAACCCTACAGTACTCTCCCCTGGTATTGACCTCTGACCCTACAGTACTCTCCCTTGGTCCTGACCCTAACCCTACAGTACTCTCCCTTGGTCCTGACCCTAACCCTACAGTACTCTCCCTGGTACCCTGACCCTACAGTACTCTCCCTTGGTCCTGACCCTAACCCTACAGTACTCTCCCTTGGTCCTGACCCTAACCCTACAGTACTCTCCCTTGGTCCTGACCCTAACCCTACAGTACTCTCCCTTGGTCCTGACCCTAACCCTACAGTACTCTCCCTTGGTCCTGACCCTAACCCTACAGTACTCTCCCTTGGTCCTGACCCTAACCCTACAGTACTCTCCCTGGTCCTGACCCTAACCCTACAGTACTCTCCCTTGGTCCTGACCCTAACCCTACAGTACACTCCCTTGGTCCCGACCCTAACCCTACAGTACTCTCCCTTGGTATTGACCCTAACCCTACAGTACTCTCCCTTGGTCCTGACCCTAACCCTACAGTACTCTCCCTTGGTCCTGACCCTAACCCTACAGTACTCTCCCTTGGTCCTGACCCTAACCCTACAGTACTCTCCCTTGGTCCTGACCCTAACCCTACAGTACTCTCCCTTGGTCCTGACCCTAACCCTACAGTACTCTCCCTTGGTCCTGACCCTAACCCTACAGTACTCTCCCTTGGTCCTGACCCTAACCCTACAGTACTCCCCTTGGTCCTGACCCTAAACCTGTACACCCTAACCCTACAGTACTCTCCCTTGGTCCTGACCCTAACCCTACAGTACTCTCCCTTGGTATTGACCCTAACCCTACAGTACTCTCCCTTGGTCCTGACCCTAACCCTACAGTACTCTCCCTTGGTCCTGACCCTAACCCTACAGTACTCTCCCTTGGTATTGACCTCTGACCCTAACCCTACAGTACTCTCCCCTGTCCCTGACCTACCCTATAGTACTCTCCCCTGGCCCTGACCTCTGACCCTACAGTACTCTCCCCTGTCCCTGACCTGTGACCCTATAGTACTCTCCCCTGGTATTGACCTCTGACCCTACAGTACTCTCCCATGGCCCTGACCCTAACCCTACAGTACTCTCCCCTGGTATTGACCTCTGACCCTAACCCTACAGTACTCTCCCCTGTCCCTGACCTGTGACCCTATAGTACTCTCCCCTGGTATTGACCTCTGACCCTACAGTACTCTCCCATGGCCCTGACCCTAACCCTACAGTGACCTCTGACACTAACCCTACAGTACTCTCCCCTGGTCCTGACCTCTGACCCTAAAGTACTCTCCCCTGGTATTGACCTCTGACCCTAACCCTACAGTACTCATCTTGGAAAGTATTCAGACACCTTGACTTTTCCCCCACACCGTTGCATTACAGCCTCATTGTAAAATGACATCCCCATAATGACATCTCAATCTCAATACCATCCAATACCCCATAATGACATCTCAATACCCCATAATGACATCACAATACCCCATAATGACATCTCAATACCCCATAATGACATCTCAATACCCCATAATGACATCTCAATACCCCATAATGACATCTCAATACCCCGTAATGACATCTCAATACCCCATAATGACATCTCAATACCCCATAATGACATCACAATACCCCGTAATGACATCACAATACCCTGTAATGACATCACAATACCCCATAATGACATCTCAATACCCCATAATGACATCTCAATACCCCATAATTACATTTACATAAGTATTCAGACCCTTTACTTTGTTGAAGCACCTCTGCCAGCGATTACAGCCTCGAGTCTTCTTGGGTTTGACGCTACAAGCTTGTCACCTGTATTTGGGGAGTTTCTCCCATTCTTCTCTGTAGATCCCCTCAGGCTCTGTCAGGTTAGATGGGGAGCGTCGCTGCACAGCTATTTTCAGGTCTCTCCAGAGATGTTCGATCGGGTTCAAGTCCGGGCTCTGGCTGGGCCACTCAAGGACATTCGGAGACTTGTCCCAAAGCCACTCTTGCATTGTCTTGGCTGTGTGCTTAGCGTAGTTGTCCTTCGCCCCCAGGCGGTGGTCCTGAGCACTCTGGAGCAGGTTTTCATCAAGGATCTTTCTGTACTTTGCTCCATTAATCTTTCTCTTGATCCTGACTAGTCTCCCAGTCTCTGCCGCTGACAAACATCCCCACAGCATGATGCTGCCACCACCATGCTTCACCGTAGGGATGGTGCCAGGTTTCCTCCAGACGTGACACACTGCATTCAGGCCACAGAGTTCAATCTTGGTTTCATCAGATCAGAGAATCTTGTTTCTCACGGTCTGAGGGTCCTTTAGGTGCCTTATGGCAAACTCCAAGCAGGCTGTGCCTTTTACTGAAGAGTGGCTTCCATCTGGCCACTCCAACCAGAAAGGCCTGATTGGTGGAGGGCTGCAGAGATGGTTGTCCTTCTGGAAGGCTCTCCCATCTCCACAGAGGAACTCTGGAGCCCTGTCAGAGTGACCCCTGGGTTCTTGCTCTCCTCCCTGACCAAGGCCCTTCTCCCCCGATTGCTCAGTTTGGCAGGGCGGCCAGCTCTAGGAAGAGTCTTGGTGGTTCCAAACGTCTTCCATTTAAGAATGATGGAGACCACTGTGTTCTTGGGGACCTTCAATGCTCCAGACATTTGTTGGTACACTCTCCCAGATTGGTGCCTCGACACAATCCTGTCTCTGAGCTCAACAGACAATTCCTTCAACCTAATGGCTTAGTTTTAGTTCTGACATGCTGTGGGACCTTATGTAGACAAGTGTGTACTTTTCCAAATAATGTTCAATCAATTTAATTTAACACAAGTGGACTCCAATCAAGTTGTAGAAACATCTCAAGGATGATCAATGGAAACAGGATGCACCTGAGCTCAATTTCGAGTCTCATAGCAAAAGGGTCTGAATACTTATATAAATAAGGTATTTCTGTTTTTTATTTTCATAAATTAGCAAACATGTCTAAAAACCTGTTTTTGCTTTGTCATTATGGGGTATTGTGTAGATTGATGAGGAAAACAATGTTTTATTTAATCCATTTTAGAATAAGGCTGTAATGTAACAAAATGTTGAAAAGGGGTCTGAATACTTTCCAAATGCTTTGTACATAGCAACATTATTTTGACTCGTTATTCACTGTGTATTTATTCCTTGTGTCCCCATTTCAATGATTTATTGTTGTAATCTTAATCTGCTTTGTTGGAAAAGGATCCGTGAGTGAGCATTTCACCGTTAGTCTACACCTGTTGTTTACCAAGCAGGTGACAAATAACTAATAATTATTTAATTATTATTAATTAATTACATTTTTCAGTAATTCCAGTAATTTCAGTAATTCCATTTCCGATTTGGAAAGAGAATTACGAGTTTTAAATCACTTAATTCATTAGCAAAGTTGATATGAGTAAAAACACTAAGTAATGGGTGGGTCTACCTTCACTTGTTAATTTGTGAACTTTCATTATCCTTCCTCCTCACGAGGGAGAGAAATTAGAAAATATCTTAGACGGAGGTTTTTGTTAACGGACTTACAAGTCAACGTTTCTTAACTTACATAAGGCAAATCATTTGATATTAGTTGGCAAGGGGGTCTTCAACAATTTTGTGTTTTGATGTATTTCTTATACATTTCAGGACTTTCTGCTAGACGTTGTTCAAGACCCCTCATCTGACCAGAAATCAAAGCCTTTTGCTTATTCCTCATTGTTATGATGGAAAACGGTTGGAAAATGTATATACAGAGCTTAATTAAAAAATATATTTATAGACAAAGCTTTCATTTGACACCCAATTCGACACGCTCCTATGAACTTTACATTTTGGTGCTCATGGGTAATTTTAGAAGGAAATGCCCTTAGCTGTTCCACCTCTCAGAAAACCAACACACAACACTCAGCTCATGGAAAATACTGGTCTACTGTAGGCTAGATATGATGCACGCTAGATATATCACTCACATTGTGGTCTACTGTAGGCTAGATATGATGCACGCTAGATATATCACTCACATTGTGGTCTACTGTAGGCTAGATATGATGCACGCTAGATATATCACTCACATTGTGGTCTACTGTAGGTAATGCACGCTAGATATATCACTCACATTGTGGTCTACTGTAGGCTAGATATGATGCACGCTAGATATATCACTCACATTGCGGTCTACTGTAGGCTAGATATGATGCACGCTAGATATATCACTCACATTGCGGTCTACTGTAGGCTAGATATGATGCACGCTAGATATATCACTCACATTGCGGTCTACTGTAGGCTAGATATGATGCACGCTAGATATATCACTCACATTGTGGTCTACTGTAGGCTAGATATGATGCACGCTAGATATATCACTCACATTGCGGTCTACTGTAGGCTAGATATGATGCACGCTAGATATATCACTCACATTGCGGTCTACTGTAGGCTAGATATGATGCACGCTAGATATATCACTCACATTGTGGTCTACTGTAGGCTAGATATGATGCACGCTAGATATATCACTCACATTGCGGTCTACTGTAGGCTAGATATGATGCACGCTAGATATATCACTCACACCTCAAGTCTACTGTAGGCAAGATATGATGCACGCTAGATATTCCTCCCGGGGTCTACTGTAGGACTGCCCGCACCAGATATATCACTCACATTGTGGTCTACTGTACTCCATTGTGTCCTCCTATATCCTCACATTGCGCTACTGTAGGCGTGATCCTGATGCACACTAGATATATCACTCTAACATCAAGGCGGGCCCGTTCCTGATATGTTCATGCTCTATATCACTCACATTGCGGTCTACTGTAGGCTAGATATGATGCACGCTAGATATATCACTCACATTGTGGTCTACTGGGCTAGATATGATGCACGCTAGATATATCACTCACATTGTCATCTCCTGTAGGCTAGATATGATGCACACTAGATATATCACTCACATTGGGCTCTACTGCCTGTGCCATTAAACCCCTTCAACTGATCCAGATATATCACTCACATTGCCCGTCTGGTGTTCACACCTATATCACTCACATTCTCTACTGTAGGTAATGCACGCTAGATATATCACTCACATTGCGGTCTCTCCACTGGCTTCCAGATATATCACTCACATTGTGCTACAAGACCATGGTGCTTGCCTACGATATGAGGGGAACGGCACCTCAGATATATCCTCCATTGGCTACTGATCAGGTAATACACCCAAACAATCACTCACATTGTGGTCCACTGTGGCCTGTTGATGCACGCTAGATATATCACTGAGGAAGTACAGCTATGATGCAGCCCAGTCAAAACTGTTCGCTGCCCTGGCCCCCAATGGTGGAACAAACTCCATTGCGGTCACGACGCCAGGACAGCGGAGTATCACTCACATTGCGGTCAATCACTCACCTTCCGGAGACACCTGAAACCCCACCTCTTTAAGGAATACCTAGGATAGGTTAAGTAATCCTCTTGTTTTCACCCCCCTAAGTTTTAGATGCACTATTGTTAAGTGACTGTCCCACTGGATCACTGGTGAATGCACCATTTGTAAGTCGCTCTGGTCTACTGCTAAATGACTTAAATGTAAATGTAAATATATCACTCACATTGAGGTCTACTGTAGGCTAGATATGATGCACACTAGATATATCACTCACATTGCGGTCTACTGTAGGCTAGATATGATGCACGCTAGATATATCACTCACATTGCGGTCTACTGTAGGCTAGATATGATGCACGCTAGATATATCACTCACATTGTGGTCTACTGTAGGCTAGATATGATGCACGCTAGATATATCACTCACATTGCGGTCTACTGTAGGTAATGCACGCTAGATATATCACTCACATTGTGGTCTACTGTAGGTAATGCACGCTAGATATATCACTTACATTGTGGTCTACTGTAGGTAATGCACACTAGATATATCACTCACATTGTGGTCTACTGTAGGCTAGATATGATGCACGCTAGATATATCACTCACATTGTGGTCTACTGTAGGCTAGATATGATGCACGCTAGATATATCACTCACATTGTGGTCTACTGTAGGCTAGATATGATGCACGCTAGATATATCACTCACATTGCGGTCTACTGTAGGCTAGATATGATGCACGCTAGATATATCACTCACATTGTGGTCTACTGTAGGTAATGCACGCTAGATATATCACTCACATTGCGGTCTACTGTAGGCTAGATATGATGCACGCTAGATATATCACTCACATTGTGGTCTACTGTAGGCTAGATATGATGCACGCTAGATATATCACTCACATTGCGGTCTACTGTAGGCTAGATATGATGCACGCTAGATATATCACTCACATTGGGGTCTACTGTAGGCTAGATATGATGCACTGTTATCACTCACATTGTGGTCTACTGAGGTAATGCACGCTTAGATATATCACTCACATTGCGGTCTACTGTAGGCTAGATATGATGCACGCTAGATATATCACTCACATTGCGGTCTACTGTAGGCTAGATATGATGCACGCTAGATATATCACTCACATTGCTGTCTACTGTAGGCTAGATATGATGCACGCTAGATATATCACTCACATTGTGGTCTACTGTAGGTAAAGCACACTAGATATATCACTCACATTGCGGTCTACTGTAGGTAATGCACACTAGATATATCACTCACACTGTGGTCTACTGTAGGTAAAGCACACTAGATATATCACTCACATTGCTGTCTACTGTAGGTAATGCACACTAGATATATCACTCACACTGTGGTCTACTGTAGGTAAAGCACACTAGATATATCACTCACATTGCGGTCTACTGTAGGTAATGCACACTAGATATATCACTCACATTGCGGTCTACTGTAGGTAAAGCACACTAGATATATCACTCACATTGCAGTCTACTGTAGGTAATGCACACTAGATATATCACTCACACTGCGATTTACAAACATATGACTTGGCAACCAGCTGTATTCAAGTACAGATATGAACAGGTCACATTTCAGGAAGAGATGTCAGTCAGGGAGCCTGTTTTTGGTTAAAATCTTCAGTCTAGCTTAGAGAGTCCTCTGTTTTCTATTGCTTTAGTCTAGCTTAGAGAGTCCTCTGTTTTCTATTGCTTTAGCCTAGCTTAGAGAGTCCTCTGTTTTCTATTGCTTTAGCCTAGCTTAGAGAGTCCTCTGTTTTCTATTGCTTTAGCCTAGCTTAGAGAGTCCTCTGTTTTCCATTGCTTTAGTCTTTAGCCTATCTTAGAGAATCCTCTGTTTTCCAGTGCTTTAGCCTAGCTTAGAGAGTCCTCTGTTTTCCATAGTTGCTTTAGCCTAGCTTAATATAATATAATAATAATAATAATAGAGTCCTCTGTTTTCCAGTGCTTTAGTCTTTAGCCTAGCTTAGAGAGTCCTCTGTTTTCCAGTGCTTTAGTCTTTAGCCTAGCTTAGAGAGTCCTCTGTTTTCTATTGCTTTAGCCTAGCTTAGAGAGTCCTCTGTTTTCCAGTGCTTTAGCCTAGCTTAGAGAGTCCTCTGTTTTTTATTGCTTTAGCCTAGCTTAGAGAGTACTCTGTTTTCCAATGCTTTAGTCTTTAGCCTAGCTTAGAGAGTCCTGTGTTTTCCAGTGCTTTAGCCTAGCTTAGAGAGTCCTCTGTTTTCCAGTGCTTTAGCCTAGCTTAGAGAGTCCTCTGTTTTCCAGTGCTTTAGCCTAGCTTAGAGAGTCCCCTGTTTTCTATTGCTTTAGTCTTTAGCCTAGCTCAGAGAATCCCCTGTTTTCCATTGCTTTAGTCTTTAGCCTAGCTTAGAGAGTCCTCTGTTTTCCATTGCTTTAGTCTTTAGCCTGGCTCAGAGAATCCTCTGTTTCCAGTGCTTTCGTCTTTAGCCTAGCTTAGAGAGTCCTCAGTTTTCCATTGCTTTAGCCTAGCTCAGAGAATACTAGTTTCCAGTGCTTTAGTATTTAGCCTAGCTTAGAGAGTCCTCTGTTTTCCATTGCTTTAGTCTTTAGCCTAGCTCAGAGGATCCTCTGTTTACCATTGCTTTAGCCTAGCTCAGAGAATCCTGTTTTCCATTGCTTTAGCCTAGCTCAGAGAATCCTGGTTTCCATTGCTTTAGCCTAGCTCAGAGAATCCTCTGTTTCCAGTGCTTTAGTCTCTAGCCTAGCTCAGAGAATCCTCTGTTTTCCATTGCTTTAGTTTAGCTCAGATAATCCTATTTTCCATTGCTTCAGTCTTTAGCCTAGCTTAGAGAGTCCTGTGTTTTGTCATTGCTTTAGACTTTAGCCTAGCTCTGAGAATCCTCTGTTTTCCATTGCTTTAGTCTTTAGCCTAGCTCTGAGAATCCTCTGTTTTCCATTGCTTTAGTCTTTAGCCTAGCTCTGAGAATCCTCTGTTTTCCAGTGCTTTAGTCTTTAGCCTAGCTCAGAGAATCCTGTTTTCCATTGCTTTAGCCTAGCTCAGAAAATCCTCTGTTTTCCATTGCTTTAGTCTTTATCCTATCTTAGATAATCCTCTGTTTTCCATTGCTTTAGCCTAGCTCAGCAAATCCTCTGTTTTCCATTGCTTTAGTCTTTAGCCTAGCTTAGAGAGTCCTCTGTTTTCCATTGCTTTAGCCTAGCTCAGAGAATCCTGTTTTCCATTGCTTTAGCCTAGCTCAGAGAATCCTGTTTTCCAGTGCTTTAGTATTTAGCCTAGCTTAGAGTCCTCTGTTTTCCATTGCTTTAGTCTTTAGCCTAGCTTCGAGAATCCCCTGTTTTCCATTGCTTTAATCTTTAGTCTAGCTCCGAGAATCCTCTGTTTTCCAGTGCTTTAGTCTTTAGCCTAGCTCAGAGAATCCTGTTTTCCATTGCTTTAGTCTTTAGCCTAGCTCTGAGAATCCTCTGTTTTCCAGTGCTTTAGTCTTTAGCCTAGCTCAGAGAATCCTGTTTTCCATTGCTTTAGCCTAGCTCAGAAAATCCTCTGTTTTCCATTGCTTTAGTCTTTATCCTAGCTTAGATAATCCTCTGTTTTCCATTGCTTTAGCCTAGCTCAGCAAATCCTCTGTTTTCCATTGCTTTAGTCTTTAGCCTAGCTCAGAGAATCCTCTCTGTTTTCCATTGCTTTAGTCTTTAGCCTAGCTTAGAGAGTCCTCTGTTTTCCATTGCTTTAGCCTAGCTCAGAGAATCCTGTTTTCCATTGCTTTAGCCTAGCTCAGAGAATCCTGTTTTCCAGTGCTTTAGTATTTAGCCTAGCTTAGAGTCCTCTGTTTTCCATTGCTTTAGTCTTTAGCCTAGCTTCGAGAATCCCCTGTTTTCCATTGCTTTAATCTTTAGCCTAGCTCAGAGAATCCCCTGTTTCCCATTGCTTTAATCTTTAGCCTAGCTCAGAGAATCCCCTGTTTTCCATTGCTTTAGTCTATCTTAGAGAGTCCTCTGTTTTCTATTGCTTTAGTCTTTAGCCTAGCTTAGAGAGTCCTCTGTTTTCCATTGCTTTAGTCTTTAGCCTAGCTCAGAGAATCCACTGTTTTCCATTGCTTCAGCCTTCAGCCTAGCTTAGGGAGTCCTCTGTTTTCCATTGCTTTAGTCTTTAGCCTAGCTCAGAGAATCCTCTGTTTTCCATTGCTTTATTCTTTAGCCTAGCTTAGAGAATCCTCTGTTTTCCATTGCTTTAGTCTAGCTTAGAGAATCATCTGTTTTCCAGTGCTTTAGTCTTTAGCCTAGCTCAGAGAGTCCTCTGTTTTCCAGTGCTTTAGTCTTTAGCCTAGCTTAGAGAGTCCTCTGTTTTCCATTGCTTTAGTCTAGCTTAGAGAATCCTCTGTTTTCCATTGCTTTAGTCTAGTTTAGAGAGTCCTCTGTTTTCCAGTGCTTTAGCCTAGCTTAGAGAGTCATCTGTTTTCCAGTGCTTTAGCCTAGTTCAGATAATTCTCTGTTTTCCATTGCTTTAGTCTTTAACCTACCTTAGAGAGTCCTCTGTTTTCCATTGCTTTAGTCTTTAACCTAGCTTAGAGAGTCCTCTGTTTTCCAGTGCTTTAGCCTAGCTTAGAGAGTCCTCTGTTTTCCATTGCTTTAGCCTAGCTTAGAGAGTCCTCTGTTTTCCAGTGCTTTAGTCTTTAGCCTAGTTCAGATAATTGTCTGTTTTCCATTGCTTTAGTCTTTAGCCTAGCTCAGAGAATCCCCTGTTTTCCATTGCTTTAGTCTTTAGCCTAGCTCAGAGAATCCCCAGTTTTCCATTGCTTTAGTCTAATCATAGCAGAAACACTCAGTTGTTGATTGAACCTCTCTCAAAACACTGCTGTATGTGTGCTGGAACTCTGCTGGACCTAATATCAACTGAATGACTGCAACTGTGTCCATATGCTCATCATTGCATAATACGAGGTCAATTTGAGTCATTTAAAAAATATTATAGTCACAAAATTATGTTTTTTCCTTTTAGTCATCAGTATGGGGTAGCCCCAATGTGACTCCTAGGATAATTTAGTGTTAAATATTGTTCTAGACTATTATTGGACATGAATGAACAGAATGAGCAGAATGAACTAAGGGAATTCACTGTCTCTCTCTATCGGCAGCATGCTGTGCTTATGGTGCATGTCTTTAGTATGGTTAACATCAGGTGAGGGCCAGCTTCAGTATATAACACTATGGTGCATGTCTTTAGTATTGTTAACATAAGGTGAGGGCCAGCTTCAGTATATAACACTATGGTGCATGTCTTTAGTATTGTTAACATCAGGTGAGGGCCAGCTTCAGTATATAACACTATGGTGCATGTCTTTAGTATTATTAACATCAGGTGAGGGCCAGCTTCAGTATATAACACTATGGTGCATGTCTTTAGTATTGTTAACATCAGGTGAGGGCCAGCTTCAGTATATAACACTATGGTGCATGTCTTTAGTATTGTTAACATAAGGTGAGGGCCAGCTTCAGTATATAACACTATGGTGCATGTATTATCTTTTAAACACTCCAGTTGTTATTAGAGTTTGTTAACATCAGGTGAGGGCCAGCTTCAGTATATAACACTATGGTGCATGTCTTTAGTATTGTTAACATCTGGTGAGGGCCAGCTTCAGTATATAACACTATGGTGCATGTCTTTAGTATTGTTAACATCAGGTGAGGGCCAGCTTCAGTATATAACACTATGGTGCATGTCTTTAGTATTATTAACATCAGGTGAGGGCTAGCTTCAGTATATAACACTATGGTGCATGTCTTTAGTATTGTTAACATAAGGTGAGGGCCAGCTTCAGTATATAACACTATGGTGCATGTCTTTAGTATTGTTAACATCAGGTGAGGGCTAGCTTCAGTATATAACACTATGGTGCATGTCTTTAGTATTATTAACATCAGGTGAGGGCCAGCTTCAGTATATAACACTATGGTGCATGTCTTTAGTATTGTTAACATCAGGTGAGGGCCAGCTTCAGTATATAACACTATGGTGCATGTCTTTAGTATTGTTAACATCAGGTGAGGGCTAGCTTCAGTATATAACACTATGGTGCATGTCTTTAGTATTGTTAACATCAGGTGAGGGCTAGCTTCAGTATATAACACTATGGTGCATGTCTTTAGTATTGTTAACATCAGGTGAGGGCTAGCTTCAGTATATAACACTATGGTGCATGTCTTTAGTATTGTTAACATCAGGTGAGGGCTAGCTTCAGTATATAACACTATGGTGCATGTCTTTAGTATTGTTAACATCAGGTGAGGGCCAGCTTCAGTATATAACACTATGGTGCATGTCTTTAGTATTGTTAACATCAGGTGAGGGCTAGCTTCAGTATATAACACTATGGTGCATGTCTTTAGTATTATTAACATCAGGTGAGGGCCAGCTTCAGTATATAACACTATGGTGCATGTCTTTAGTATTGTTAACATCAGGTGAGGGCTAGCTTCAGTATATAACACTATGGTGCATGTCTTTAGTATTGTTAACATCAGGTGAGGGCTAGCTTCAGTATATAACACTATGGTGCATGTCTTTAGTATTGTTAACATCAGGTGAGGGCCAGCTTCAGTATATAACACTATGGTGCATGTCTTTAGTATTGTTAACATCAGGTGAGGGCTAGCTTCAGTATATAACACTATGGTGCATGTCTTTAGTATTGTTAACATCAGGTGAGGGCTAGCTTCAGTATATAACACTATGGTGCATGTCTTTAGTATTGTTAACATCAGGTGAGGGCCAGCTTCAGTATATAACACTATGGTGCATGTCTTTAGTATTGTTAACATCAGGTGAGGGCCAGCTTCAGTATATAACACTATGGTGCATGTCTTTAGTATTGTTAACATCAGGTGAGGGCCAGCTTCAGTATATAACACTATGGTGCATGTCTTTAGTATTGTTAACATCAGGTGAGGGCCAGCTTCAGTATATAACACTATGGTGCATGTCTTTAGTATTGTTAACATCAGGTGAGGGCCAGCTTCAGTATATAACACTATGGTGCATGTCTTTAGTATTGTTAACATCAGGTGAGGGCCAGCTTCAGTATATAACACTATGGTAAGGTGTACTTTAACTAGCTACTTGACATGAGGTGAAAACAGCATACCTGCATCCCTGGCAGGCTACTCTGAACCGGAGAGTGAGCCATGTCGCCTGTCGACAGTCTGACCAGCTATAACAGCTAACTAGCTGGTCACTAGTTACAACGCAGCAGGTCGGTCCGACGGGGGATGGCGTCGAGCGTCCTTATCGATGCATCTCGCGTCCTTATCGATGCGTCCTTATCAATGCGTCTTGCGTCCTTATCGATGCGTCCTGATCGATGCGTCTTGCGTCCTTATCGATGCGTCTTGCGTCCTTATTGATGCGTCCTTATCAATGCGTCCTGCGTCCTTATCAATGCGTCTTGCGTCCTTATCGATGCGTCCTGTGAATCCTTCCCCAACAAGCACCGTACAAAGTTAAAACATGTCGACTCGGCCACGAAAACCTTGTGGAATTAGCAAGCTGCTTAGTATCTACCCCTGACTAGCTGCACAATGACAACAAATCAACCAGGAAAACAGCTGCACAATGACAACAAATCAACCAGGAAAACAGATAGCTGCACAATGACAACAAATCAACCAGGAAAACAGATAGCTGCACAATGACAACAAATCAACCAGGAAAACAGCTGCACAATGACAACAAATCAACCAGGAAAACAGACAGCTGCACAATGACAACAAATCAACCAGGAAAACAGCTGCACAATGACAACAAATCAACCAGGAAAACAGATAGCTGCACAATGACAACAAATCAACCAGGAAAACAGCTGCACAATGACAACAAATCAACCAGGAAAACAGACAGCTGCACAATGACAACAAATCAACCAGGAAAACAGACAGCTGCACAATGACAACAAATCAACCAGGAAAACAAATAACTAGCTGACAACGTTAGGTGGACCGAACTAGTGAACGGTTTCAATGCATTTTTTTTTTTTTTACCGTAAAGTTAATTCACGATCTAATATCAGTGATTATCTACCGGACTGCTGTCTGTCACGTCGTTATGTCCTGTATCCGACGGGTCCTTCATCCCGCAGCCAGATAAACAACATATTTGGTCCTGCGTCTCCGCAAACATCAACCCAAATTCAATAGATATGAAACGCTCCGATCTTGTAATCGTTTTGGCGAACTTAAACCCCCCCCAAAAAGGCCATTTACACGCTGTCAACTAGACATATTAGCTGTGTTTTGTTCCTCGTTTTCCTCCTGTCCTATCCACCATCTTGTCAGTGTTGTCGCAACTGGCGGATCCGTATCGACGCTGAGCAGAGCGTTGGACGCGCCCGACGTGGGAACGGAGCAGAGAGGGCTCAAACAACACCGTTCACCACATCATGATAAGAATATATATATATATTCCGTATTTATTTATATATATATATATTATGATATTTTGTAACTGTTTGGAGAATTCGTTGAAATGTAGATGAGCAGATAATGCCATTGTAGCATTTATAAAAATCAACCGGGTTGTTTTTTTTACCGGATAAAAGAGTAAATGTGTACCGCTGTGTTCACTTGGCCGGTTAGCTCAGTTGGTTAGAGCGTCGTGCTAATAACGCGAAGGTCGCGGGTTCGATACCCGTACTGGCCATGATTCTCTTTTTTTTGTGACTGTTTGAAGAGGCTGTGTTTTGTATTTTACTCGTCTCTCTAGATAAAGGTGGACTTCTTCTATTCTACTCTACTGGTCCCATATGATATGGGTCTATTATAGTGGTTGACTTTGAACTGGCCCAACTATGGTCATGCTTATGGGAAGCCACTATGTGGTACTATTGCTCCTACTCTAGAGGCCTGATACAAAGGACACCAGCTGAGTTGTAAAGTGCAGTTACGACTGTAATAAAGTCTGCGGAACGCAGTGTTTGTTTGCCGTCAGTCAGTCGAGCCGAGATGGCGACCAGGAACAATCTGCGTTTTAGAGCCGCGTCTCCTTTTCTGAAACTTTAAAATGCTTCAAATCAGCGCAGTTGGATCGTAAAGGAATGCACCTCGGTCAACACACGGTTGGAAAATATACACGTGGACAAATCTCTCCCAACCGGAAGGAAAAAGGGTAAGAAAGGAACGGGCGTCTTTTCTGTCTTTTAGGTGACCTGAGCGGCTAGATGGTAGACAGCCGTACTATTTTAAATGCAAGTGGAAAACCAATGTCAATCATGTCCTGTATTTTTCCTTTACCTCCAATTCCTACGGTTTGCCAGTTAATTCTATCTCTCCATTGAATTGTCTGAATTTACAGATGTACTCCAGTTGGAATATAATAGATGTGTGTGTGTGTATGTGTGTTATATAAGGTACTCGTCCAACAGGATCATAGTGAATAGCCACATTATCCAAGACAGGGGAAGCCTATAAAGTAATATTTGTTTTGGGGCTTTGGCTAACACCACGTGTTCGCAGTATGAGTTGATGGGTTTTCGCCTTGATCATTACTCAGTTCCCGTTACACATAAGAGTCCGTAGAAGTAACATTTACCTCTCAAACTCGAGAAGACATCCTGCCTTCTCCCTACACTTCTCAGCTTCGCCCAGGACTGTTTCACGTCAACTACAATCCCGACCTTTTTAAAATGTTTTGAAACGTCAATAATCATCCAGAAACGCCATTCATAGCTTGCTTTATGGCTTTTCGAAACATCAGCAAGAAAGAATCGTTCAAAATAAAAAAATATACTGTAACAGTTTCTGCACAGATTTATACAGCTATGGCAGCTTCAATCCGAGGAAACTACACTTCCACGACACTTCCCCTTTACTACCAGGTGTTCAGAGCATGATAGATAGCTAATTAACACAGGTGGACCGTCTTGTCTTCCGTAAACAAGCGCTGTATGGATCTGTAACTACTACAGTGTAGTTTAGTAGGATGGAGGCTCCATAGCTGTATGGATCTGTAACTACTACAGTGTAGTTTAGTAGGATGGAGGCTGTATGGATCTGTAACTACTACAGTGTAGTTTAGTAGGATGGAGGCTCCATAGCTGTATGGGTCTGTAACTACTACAGTGTAGTTTAGTAGGATGGAGGCTCCATAGCATTTACATTTACTTTAAGTCATTTCCATAGCAGACGCTCTTATCCAGAGCGACTTACGGATCTGTAACTACTACAGTGTAGTTTAGTAGGATGGAGGCTGTATGGATCTGTAACTGCTACAGTGTAGTTTAGTAGGATGGAGGCTGTATGGGTCTAACTGCTACAGTGTAGTTTAGTAGGATGGAGGCTGTATGGGTCTGTAAATGCTACAGTGTAGTTTAGTAGGATGGAGGCTGTATGGATCTGTAACTACTACAGTGTAGTTTAGTAGGATGGAGGCTGTATGGATCTGTAACTACTACAGTGTAGTTTAGTAGGATGGAGGCTGTATGGGTCTGTGACTGCTACAGTGTAGTTTGGTAGGATGGAGGCTGTATGGATCTGTAACTACTACAATGTAGTTTAGTAGGATGGAGGCTGTATGGGTTTGTAACTGCTACAGTGTAGTTTAGTAGGATGGAGGCTGTATGGGTCTGTAACTGCTACAGTGTAGTTTAGTAGGATGGAGGCTCTATGGGTCTGTAACTACTACAGTGTAGTTTAGTAGGATGGAGGCTGTATGGATCTGTAACTACTACGGTGTAGTTTAGTAGGATGGAGGCTGTATGGGTCTGTAACTGCTACAGTGTAGTAGGATGGAGGCTCCATAGCTTTATGGGTCTGTAACTACTACAGTGTAGTTTAGTAGGATGGAGGCTGTATGGATCTGTAACTACTGCAGTGTAGTTTAGTAGGATGGAGGCTGTATGGGTCTGTGACTGCTACAGTGTAGTTTGGTAGGATGGAGGCTGTATGGATCTGTAACTACTACAATGTAGTTTAGTAGGATGGAGGCTGTATGGGTTTGTAACTGCTACAGTGTAGTTTAGTAGGATGGAGGCTGTATGGGTCTGTAACTGCTACAGTGTAGTTTAGTAGGATGGAGGCTCTATGGGTCTGTAACTACTACAGTGTAGTTTAGTAGGATGGAGGCTGTATGGATCTGTAACTACTACGGTGTAGTTTAGTAGGATGGAGGCTGTATGGGTCTGTAACTGCTACAGTGTAGTTTAGGATGGAGGCTCCATAGCTTTATGGGTCTGTAACTACTACAGTGTAGTTTAGTAGGATGGAGGCTGTATGGATCTGTAACTACTGCAGTGTAGTTTAGTAGGATGGAGGCTGTATGGATCTGTAACTACTACAGTGTAGTTTAGTAGGATGGAGGCTCCATAGCTGTATGGATCTGTAACTGCTACAGTGTAGTTTAGTAGGATGGAGGCTGTATGGATATGTAACTACTGCAGTGTAGTTTAGTAGGATGGAGGCTGTATGGGTCTGTGACTGCTACAGTGTAGTTTGGTAGGATGGAGGCTGTATGGATCTGTAACTACTACAATGTAGTTTAGTAGGATGGAGGCTGTATGGGTTTGTAACTGCTACAGTGTAGTTTAGTAGGATGGAGGCTGTATGGGTCTGTAACTGCTACAGTGTAGTTTAGTAGGATGGAGGCTCCATAGCTGTATGGGTCTGTAACTACTACAGTGTAGTTTAGTAGGATGGAGGCTGTATGGATCTGTAACTACTACAGTGTAGTTTAGTAGGATGGAGGCTCCATAGCTGTATGGGTCTGTAACTACTACAGTGTAGTTTAGTAGGATGGAGGCTGTATGGATCTGAACTACTACGGTGTAGTTTAGTAGGATGGAGGCTCCATAGCTGTATGGATGTGTAACTACTACAGTGTAGTTTAGTAGGATGGAGGCTGTATGGATCTGTAACTGCTACAGTGTAGTTTAGTAGGATGGAGGCTCCATAGCTGTATGGATCTGTAACTGCTACAGTGTAGTTTAGTAGGATGGAGGCTGTATGGATCTGAACTACTACAGTGTAGTTTAGTAGGATGGAGGCTCTATGGGTCTGTAACTGCTACAGTGTAGTTTAGTAGGATGGAGGCTGTATGGGTCTGTAACTACTACAGTGTAGTTTAGTAGGATGGAGGCTCTATGGATCTGTAACTACTACAGTGTAGTTTAGTAGGATGGAGGCTCCATAGCTGTATGGGTCTGTAACTACTACAGTGTAGTTTAGTAGGATGGAGGCTGTATGGGTCTGTAACTACTACAGTGTAGTTTAGTAGGATGGAGGCTGTATGGGTCTGTAACTGCTACAGTGTAGTTTAGTAGGATGGAGGCTCCATAGCTCTATGGGTCTGTAACTGCTACAGTGTAGTTTAGTAGGATGGAGGCTCTATGGGTCTAACTACTACAGTGTAGTTTAGTAGGATGGAGGCTGTATGGGTCTGTAACTGCTACAGTGTAGTTTAGTAGGATGGAGGCTCCATAGCTGTATGGATCTGTAACTACTACAGTGTAGTTTAGTAGGATGGAGGCTCCATAGCTGTATGGATCTGTAACTGCTACAGTGTAGTTTAGTAGGATGGAGGCTGTATGGATCTGTAACTGCTACAGTGTAGTGTAGTAGGATGGAGGCTGTATGGATCTGTAACTACTCCAGTGTAGTTTAGTAGGATGGAGGCTCCATAGCTGTATGGGTCTGTAACTACTACAGTGTAGTTTATTAGGATGGAGGCTCTATGGGTCTGTAACTACTACAGTGTAGTTTAGTAGGATGGAGGCTGTATGGATCTGTTACTACTACAGTGTAGTTTAGTAGGATGGAGGCTGTATGGGTCTGTAACTGCTACAGTGTAGTTTAGTAGGATGGAGGCTCCATAGCTGTATGGATCTGTAACTACTACAGTGTAGTTTAGTAGGATGGAGGCTGTATGGATCTGAACTACTACAGTGTAGTTTAGTAGGATGGAGGCTCCATAGCTGTATGGGTCTGTAACTACTACAGTGTAGTTTATTAGGATGGAGGCTCTATGGGTCTGTAACTACTACAGTGTAGTTTAGTAGGATGGAGGCTGTATGGATCTGTAACTACTGCAGTGTAGTTTAGTAGGATGGAGGCTGTATGGATCTGTAACTACTACAGTGTAGTTTAGTAGGATGGAGGCTCCATAGCTGTATGGATCTGTAACTGTCTGTCTGTCTGTCTGTCTGTCTGTCTGTCTGTCTGTCTGTCTGTCTGTCTGTCTGTCTGTCTGTCTGTCTGTCTGTCTGTCTGTCTGTCTGTCTGTCTGTCTGTCTGTCTGTCTGTCTGGCTCTCTCTGGCTCTCTCTGGCTCTCTGTCCCTCTGCCTCTCTGTCTCTGTCCCTCTGCCTCTCTGTCTCTGTCTCT
>NW_025745765.1:150000-167500 GCF_021184085.1 Oncorhynchus gorbuscha | reverse complement strand
CGGTGTAGTGGTGTAGTGGTGTTGCTGCTCTGAAGGCCCGGTGTAGTGGTGTTGCTGCTCTGAAGGCCCGGTGTAGTGGTGTTGCTGCTCTGAAGGCCCGGTGTAGTGGTGTTGCTGCTCTGAAGGCCCGGTGTAGTGGTGTTGCTGTTCTGAATGCCCGGTGTAGTGGTGTAGTGGTGTTGCTGCTCTGAAGGCCCGGTGTAGTGGTGTAGTGGTGTTGCTGCTCTGAATGTCCGGTGTAGTGGTGTTGCTGCTCTGAAGGCCCGGTGTAGTGGTGTTGCTGTTCTGAATGCCCGGTGTAGTGGTGTTGCTGCTCTGAAGGCCCGGTGTAGTGGTGTAGTGGTGTTGCTGCTCTGAAGGCCCGGTGTAGTGGTGTAGTGTTGTTGCTGCTCTGAATGCCCAGTGTAGTGGTGTTGCTGCTCTGAAGGCCCGGTGTAGTGGTGTAGTGGTGTTGCTGCTCTGAAGGCCCGGTGTAGTGGTGTTGCTGCTCTGAAGGCCCGGTGTAGTGGTGTTGCTGTTCTGAATGCCCGGTGTAGTGGTGTTGCTGTTCTGAAGGCCCGGTGTAGTGGTGTTGCTGCTCTGAAGGCCCGGTGTAGTGGTGTAGTGGTGTTGCTGCTCTGAATGCCCGGTGTAGTGGTGTTGCTGCTCTGAAGGCCCGGTGTAGTGGTGTTGCTGCTCTGAAGGCCCGGTGTAGTGGTGTTGCTGCTCTGAAGGCCCGGTGTAGTGGTGTTGCTGCTCTGAAGGCCCGGTGTAGTGGTGTTGCTGCTCTGAATGCCCGGTGTAGTGGTGTAGTGGTGTTGCTGCTCTGAAGGCCCGGTGTAGTGGTGTTGCTGCTCTGAATGCCCGGTGTAGTGGTGTTGCTGCTCTGAATGCCCGGTGTAGTGGTGTTGCTGCTCTGAAGGCCCGGTGTAGTGGTGTTGCTGCTCTGAAGGCCCGGTGTAGTGGTGTTGCTGCTCTGAAGGCCCGGTGTAGTGGTGTTGCTGCTGCTCTGAAGTGCCCGCTGCTGAAGGCCCGGTGTAGTGGTGTTGCTGCTCTGAAGGCCCGGTGTAGTGGTGTTGCTGCTCTGAAGGCCCGGTGTAGTGGTGTTGCTGCTCTGAATGCCCGGTGTAGTGGTGTAGTGGTGTTGCTGCTCTGAATGCCCGGTGTAGTGGTGTAGTGGTGTTGCTGCTCTGAATGCCCGGTGTAGTGGTGTTGCTGCTCTGAAGGCCCGGTGTAGTGGTGTTGCTGCTCTGAAGGCCCGGTGTAGTGGTGTAGTGGTGTTGCTGCTCTGAAGGCCCGGTGTAGTGGTGTTGCTGCTCTGAATGCCCGGTGTAGTGGTGTAGTGGTGTTGCTGCTCTGAAGGCCCGGTGTAGTGGTGTTGCTGTTCTGAATGCCCGGTGTAGTGGTGTTGCTGCTCTGAATGCCCGGTGTAGTGGTGTTCCCTATGGATGTTTTTGACCAGGGCCAATAGGGAATAGGATGCCAGTTTGGATCCTTTTGACCAGGGTCCATAGGGAATAGGGTGCCATTTTGGAGGCTTTTGACCAGGGTTCTACTGTAGCTGAAATACTGACTTATCTCTGGGGATCTACTGTAGCTGAAATACTGACTTATCTCTGGGGATCTACTGTAGCTGAAATACTGACTTATCCCTGGGGATCTACTGTAGCTGAAATACTGACTTATCTCTGGGGATCTACTGTAGCTGAAATACTGACTTATCCCTGGGGATCTACTGTAGCTGAAATACTGACTTATCCCTGGGGATCTACTGTAGCTGAAATACTGACTTATCCCTGGGGATCTACTGTAGCTGAAATACTGCTATTTTTCTTGGAAGGTCGCATGTTCTGTCGTCTGTCAAATCCCTCAACCTATGATGCTGTCACCTATTTAGTCTTTAGATCAGTCAACAGGAGAATATTGGAAGGAACTTGTATAGGATGAGATGAATTCAGCCCGGTTAGGGTTAGGGGGGTTAGGGTTAGGAGATGAATTCAGCCCGGTTAGGGTTAGGGTTAGGAGATGAATTCAGCCCGGTTAGGGTTAGGGGGTTAGGGTTAGGAGATGAATTCAGCCCGGTTAGGGTTAGGGGGGTTAGGGTTAGGAGATGAATTCAGCCCAGTTAGGGTTAGGGGGGTTAGGGTTAGGAGATGAATTCAGCCCGGTTAGGGTTAGGGTTAGGAGATGAATTCAGCCCGGTTAGGGTTAGGGGGGTTAGGGTTAGGAGATGAATTCAGCCCGGTCATGGTTAGGGTTAGGAGATTAATTCAGCCCGGTTAGGGTTAGGGTTAGGGGGTTAGGGTTAGGAGATGAATTCAGCCCGGTCATGGTTAGGGTTAGGGGGTAAGGGTTAGGAGATGAATTCAGCCCGGTTAGGGTTAGGGTTAGGGGGTTAGGAGATGAATTCAGCCCGGTCATGGTTAGGGTTAGGGGTTAGGGTTAGGAGATGAATTCAGCCCGGTCAGGGGGTTAGGGTTAGGAGATGAATTCAGCCCGGTCATGGTTAGGGTTAGGGGGTTAGGGTTAGGAGATGAATTCAGGGTCATGGTTAGGGTTAGGGTTAGGGTTAGGGTTAGGAGATGAATTCAGCCCGGTCATGGTTAGGGTTAGGGTTAGGGGGTTAGGGTTAGGAGATGAATTCAGCCCGGTCATGTCTGGTCTGGTCTGATGACCTCACTGCTTTGGAACGTTGTGTTTTGTAGACAGTAAAGTGCTCTCCGTTTGTGTTGTGTTCCAAACATTCAGTCGCACACATGTAGGTAGTGGGAGCGACCGCGCAAACGGATCTCCGTTGGCTCCATTAGTGTCGACCCCTCCAGGGGGTGGAGGAGCAGGGCTGTGGTTCCACATCTCCGTTAGTGTTGACCCCTCCAGGGGGTGGAGGAGCAGGGCTGTGGTTCCACATCTCCGTTAGTGTCGACCCCTCCAGGGGGTGGAGGAGCAGGGCTATGGCTCCGTTAGTGTTGACCCCTCCAGGGGGTGGAGGAGCAGGGCTATGGCTCCGTTAGTGTTGACCCCTCCAGGGGGTGGAGGAGCAGGGCTGTGGTTCCACATCTCCGTTAGTGTCGACCCCTCCAGGGGGTGGAGGAGCAGGGCTATGGCTCCGTTAGTGTTGACCCCTCCAGGGGGTGGAGGAGCAGGGCTGTGGCTCCGTTAGTGTCGACCCCTCCAGGGGGTGGAGGAGCAGGGCTGTGGCTCCGTTAGTGTCGACCCCTCCAGGGGGTGGAGGAGCAGGGCTGTGGCTCCGTTAGTGTTGACCCCTCCAGGGGGTGGAGGAGCAGGGCTGTGGCTCCGTTAGTGTTGACCCCTCCAGGGGTTCGAGGAGCAGGGCTGTGGCTCCGTTAGTGTTGACCCCTCCAGGGGGTCGAGGAGCAGGGCTGTGGTTCCACATCTCCGTTGGCTCAGTTTGTGTCGACCCCTCCAGGGGGTCGAGGAGCAGGGCTGTGGTTCCGCTGACGTTGAGGAGGATGGCCTGAGGGCTGAGGGACAGAGGTATGCTCCGTCTCAACCTCCTTTAATCCTTCTGTGTGTCTGTCTATATCAACGTTACTGTCTAGTTTAGTCTGTCCCAGCTAAAATACCATTGGGTTTTCTAGACTTGTTTCGTCGTCATGGAGGAGTCTAGTGACTCACCTGCAAGCTGGCTGAAATGTTGCTGTGTTAGCTGTTAGGTCACTGACCACCGATGGGGTTCACTCCCTCAGATGAAGTGCTCTCTGATTCAGAAAGAGAAGTCCTCTATCTGGCCTGGTTTAGACAGGGAAGTCCTCTATCTGGCCTGGTTTAGACAGGGAAGTCATTTATCTGGCCTGGTTTAGACAGGGATGTCCTCTATCTGGCCTGGTTTAGACAGGGATGTCCTCTATCTGGCCTGGTTTAGACAGGGATGTCCTCTATCTGGCCTGGTTTAGACAGGGATGTCCTCTATCTGGCCTGGTTTAGACAGGGATGTCCTCTATCTGGCCTGGTTTAGACAGGGAAGTCCTCTATCTGGCCTGGTTTAGACAGGGAAGTCCTCTATCTGGCCTGGTTTAGACAGGGAAGTCCTCTATCTGGCCTGGTTTAGACAGGGAAGTCCTCTATCTGGCCTGGTTTAGACAGGGAAGTCCTCTATCTGGCCTGGTTTAGACAGGGAAGTCCTCTATCTGGCCTGGTTTAGACAGGGTAGTACTGCATCTGGCCTGGTTTAGACAGGGAAGTATTGCATCTGGCCTGGTTTAGACAGGGAAGTACTGCATTTGGCCTGGTTTAGACAGGGAAGTACTGCATTTGGCCTGGTTTAGACAGGGAAGTACTGCATCTGGCCTGGTTTAGACAGGGAAGTATTGCATCTGGCCTGGTTTAGACAGGGAAGTATTGCATCTGGCCTGGTTTAGACAGGGAAGTACTGCATCTGGCCTGGTTTAGACAGGGAAGTACTGCATCTGGCCTGGTTTAGACAGGGAAGTACTGCATCTGGCCTGGTTTAGACAGGGAAGTACTGCATCTGGCCTGGTTTAGACAGGGAAGTACTGCATCTGGCCTGGTTTAGACAGGGAAGTACTGCATCTGGCCTGGTTTAGACAGGGAAGTACTGCATCTGGCCTGGTTTAGACAGGGAAGTACTGCATCTGGCCTGGTTTAGACAGGGAAGTACTGCATCTGGCCTGGTTTAGACAGGGAAGTACTGCATCTGGCCTGGTTTAGACAGGGAAGTACTGCATCTGGCCTGGTTTAGACAGGGAAGTACTGCATCTGGCCTGGTTTAGACAGGGAAGTCATTTATCTGGCCTGGTTTAGACAGGGAAGTCCTCTATCTGGCCTGGTTTAGACAGGGAAGTACTGCATCTGGCCTGGTTTAGACAGGGAAGTATTGCATCTGGCCTGGTTTAGACAGGGAAGTATTGCATCTGGCCTGGTTTAGACAGGGAAGTACTGCATTTGGCCTGGTTTAGACAGGGAAGTACTGCATCTGGCCTGGTTTAGACAGGGAAGTACTGCATCTGGCCTGGTTTAGACAGGGAAGTATTGCATCTGGCCTGGTTTAGACAGGGAAGTATTGCATCTGGCCTGGTTTAGACAGGGAAGTACTGCATCTGGCCTGGTTTAGACAGGGAAGTACTGCATCTGGCCTGGTTTAGACAGGGAAGTACTGCATCTGGCCTGGTTTAGACAGGGAAGTACTGCATCTGGCCTGGTTTAGACAGGGAAGTACTGCATCTGGCCTGGTTTAGACAGGGAAGTACTGCATCTGGCCTGGTTTAGACAGGGAAGTACTGCATCTGGCCTGGTTTAGACAGGGAAGTACTGCATCTGGCCTGGTTTAGACAGGGAAGTACTGTATCTGGCCTGGTTTAGACAGGGAAGTACTGTATCTGGCCTGGTTTAGACAGGGAAGTACTGTATCTGGCCTGGTTTAGACAGGGAAGTACTGTATCTGGCCTGGTTCATACTGTTAGACAGACTGTATCTGACCTGGTTCTCACAGTAATTGTCTGTCCTTTTTTGGGCTGAATACTTATATTCCCATGGCAACCTGTGTCTGTTCTGGAAACAGGCCATGGCCTTGCTGCTCCGGCTGGGTCTCTGTCCACCCAGGCAGGGAGGGTTGCTGCTCTGGCTGGGTCTCTGTCCACCCAGGCAGGGAGGGTTGCTGCTCCGGCTGGGTCTCTGTTCTCTGTCTCTGTCCACCCAGACTGGGAGGGCTGCTTGCTTCCTGAAACAGGCCATGGCCTTGCTGCTCCGGCTGGGTCTCTGTCCACCCAGGCAGGGAGGGTTGCTGCTCTGGCTGGGTCTCTGTCCACCCAGGCAGGGAGGGTTGCTGCTCTGGCTGGGTCTCTGTTCTGTCTCTGTCCACCCAGGCAGGGAGGGCTGCTTGCTTCCTGAAACATCAATGGAACTTCTGTAACTAAAAAAAGCTGTAGCAAGAGAATAGATGGACACAACAACATTTATAGGTTGTTAGTATCAAAAACAACACTCTGTCCTCTGAAGCAGTGGTTTTCAGCTGGTTGTGCCTCAGGACCCAAATTCAACCAGGTTGTCTCAGTCTTGACCCAATATTTGCGTCGCCAAAATACAATCTGGAAAACTATTTATTTAATACTTTGAATATATTGATATTAAATGTAGCAATTAAATAACAAAGGAACAACATTTCCACTTCATTCATTGTCAATAATAACATTTTGCCGTCTTGATGAAGAATGCTAATAAACTTCCTGGTTTGAGACACTAAATCAACCTAAATAGCCCTGCTAATAAACTCCCTGGTTTGAGACACTAAATCAACCTAAATAGCCCTGCTAATAGAATATTAATAAACTCCCTGGTTTGAGACACTAAATCAACCTAAATAGCCATGCTAATAGAATATTAATAAACTCCCTGGTTTGAGACACTAAATCAACCTAAATAGCCCTGCTAATAAACTCCCTGGTTTGAGACACTAAATCAACCTAAATAGCCCTGCTAATAGAATATTAATTAACTCCCTGGTTTGAGACACTAAATCAACCTAAATAGCCATGCTAATAGAATATTAATAAACTCCCTGGTTTGAGACACTAAATCAACCTAAATAGCCCTGCTAATAAACTCCCTGGTTTGAGACACTAAATCACCCTAAATAGCCCTGCTAATAGATTATTAATAAACTCCCTGGTTTGAGACACTAAATCACCCTAAATAGCCCTGCTAATAGAATATTAATAAACTCCCTGGTTTGAGACACTAAATCACCCTAAATAGCCCTGCTAATAGAATATTAATTAACTCCCTGGTCTGAGACACTAAATCAACCTAAATAGCCCTGCTAATAGAATATTAATAAACTCCCTGGTTGGAGACACTAAATCAACCTAAATAGCCCTGCTAATAAACTCCCTGGTTTGAGACACTAAATCACCCTAAATAGCCCTGCTATTAGAATATGAATAAACTCCCTGGTTTGAGACACTAAATCAACCTAAATAGCCCTGCTAATAAACTCCCTGGTTTGAGACACTAAATCACCCTAAATAGCCCTGCTAATAGAATATTAATTAACTCCCTGGTTTGAGACACTAAATCACCCTAAATAGCCCTGCTAATAGAATATTAATAAACTCCCTGGTTTGAGACACTAAATCAACCTAAATAGCCCTGCTAATAGAATATTAATAAACTCCCTGGTTTGAGACACTAAATCAACCTAAATAGCCATGCTAATAGAATATTAATAAACTCCCTGGTTTGAGACACTAAATCACCCTAAATAGCCCTGCTAATAAACTCCCTGGTTTGAGACACTAAATCACCCTAAATAGCCCTGCTATTAGAATATGAATAAACTCCCTGGTTTGAGACACTAAATCAACCTAAATAGCCCTGCTAATAAACTCCCTGGTTTGAGACACTAAATCACCCTAAATAGCCCTGCTAATAGAATATTAATTAACTCCCTGGTTTGAGACACTAAATCACCCGGAATAGCCCTGCTAATAGAATATTAATTAACTCCCTGGTTTGAGACACTAAATCAACCTAAATAGCCCTGCTAATAAACTCCCTGGTTTGAGACACTAAATCACCCTAAATAGCCCTGCTAATAAACTCCCTGGTTTGAGACACTAAATCACCCTGAATAGCCCTGCTAATAGAATATTAATTAACTCCCTGGTCTGAGACACTAAATCAACCTAAATAGCCCTGCTAATAAACTCCCTGGTTTGAGACACTAAATCAACCTAAATAGCCCTGCTAATAGAATATTAATTAACTCCCTGGTTTGCGACACTAAATCACCCTAAATAGCCCTGCTAATAGAATATTAATTAACTCCCTGGTTTGAGACACTAAATCACCCTAAATAGCCCTGCTAATAAACTCCCTGGTCTGAGACACTAAATCACCCTAAACAGCCCTGCTAATAGAATATTAATTAACTCCCTGGTTTGCGACACTAAATCACCCTAAATAGCCCTGCTAATAGAATATTAATTTACTCCCTGGTTTGAGACACTAAATCAACCTAAATAGCCCTGCTAATAAACTCCCTGGTCTGAGACACTAAATCACCCTGAATAGCCCTGCTATTAGCTCCCTGGTTTGAGACACTAAATCACCCTAAATAGCCCTGCTATTAAACTCCCTGGTTTGAGACACTAAATCACCCTGAATAGCCCTGCTAATAGAATATTAATAAACTCCCTGGTTTGAGACACTAAATCACCCTAAATAGCCCTGCTAATTAACTCCCTGGTTTGAGACACTAAATCACCCTAAATAGCCCTGCTAATAGAATATTAATAAACTCCCTGGTTTGAGACACTAAATCACCCTAAATAGCCCTGCTAATAAACTCCCTGGTTTGAGACACTAAATCACCCTAAATAGCCCTGCTAATAAACTCCCTGGTTTGAGACACCAAATCACCCTAAATAGCCCTGCTAATAAACTCCCTGGTTTGAGACACCAAATCACCCTAAATAGCCCTGCTAATAAACTCCCTGGTTTGAGACACCAAATCACCCTAAATAGCCCTGCTAATAAACTCCCTGGTTTGAGACACTAAATCACCCTAAATAGCCCTGCTAATAACCTCCCTGGTTTGAGACACCAAATCACCCTAAATAGCCCTGCTAATAACCTCCCTGGTTTGAGACACCAAATCACCCTAAATAGCCCTGCTAATAACCTCCCTGGTTTGAGACACCAAATCACCCTAAATAGCCCTGCTAATAACCTCCCTGGTTTGAGACACCAAATCACCCTAAATAGCCCTGCTAATAACCTCCCTGGTTTGAGACACCAAATCACCCTAAATAGCCCTGCTAATAACCTCCCTGGTTTGAGACACCAAATCACCCTAAATAGCCCTGCTAATAACCTCCCTGGTTTGAGACACCAAATCACCCTAAATAGCCCTGCTAATAAACTCCCTGGTTTGAGACACTAAATCAACCTAAATAGCCCTGCTAATAAACTCCCTGGTTTGAGACACCAAATCACCCTAAATAGCCCTGCTAATAAACTCCCTGGTTTGAGACACCAAATCACCCTAAATAGCCCTGCTATTAGCTCTATATGGGAAAACTTCCATCTTCAGATATGTCCTTGTTTTCAGAGTGGATCCTGTACGTGTCTCCCTGTCTGTCCCCAGGTGTGTGAGGGTAGTAGAGAGGCTGATTCTGCTGACTGAGGCACCATGGTGGAGCCAGGGGACAGGGAGTTTGCTGGACAGAGGCTGGGGATCCCAGAGAGTTTCGGGGTGTCTACCCTGGAACCAGGTCAGCGACCCCCAACCACGCCCCCAGGACGACAGGTCTCTATCCGGGTACAGCTGCTGGACGACGTCACCGAGGTCTTCGACATCTCAGTGAGTACAGGAACTATTTAGCTCTATGGGAGGAATGACATGCTGGAGCAACCACAATGCTTTAGATGAGGACTATAGTTCCCAGGCTCTGATACCAATGAGGTCTATAGTTCCCAGGCTCTGATACCAATGAGGTCTATAGTTCCCAGGCTCTGATACCAATGAGGTCTATAGTTCCCAGGCTCTGATACCAATGAGGTCTATAGTTCCCAGGCTCTGATACCAATGAGGTCTATAGTTCCCAGGCTCTGATACCAATGAGGTCTATAGTTCCCAGGCTCTGATACCAATGAGGTCTATAGTTCCCAGGCTCTGATACCAATGAGGTCTATAGTTCCCAGGCTCTGATACCAATGAGGTCTATAGTTCCCAGGCTCTGATACCTGATAGTAACCTGGTGTGTGTTCTGCTCTGTAACCTAGTGTGTGTTCTGCTCTGTAACCTGGTGTGTGTTCTGCTCTGTAACCTGGTGTGTGTTCTGCTCTGTAACCTGGTGTGTGTTCTGCTCTGTAACCTGGTGTGTGTTCTGCTCTGTAACCTGGTGTGTGTTCTGCTCTGTATCCTGGTGTGTGTTCTGCTCTGTAACCTGGTGTGTGCTCTGTAACCTGGTGTGTGTTCTGCTCTGTAACCTGGTGTGTGTTCTGCTCTCTCCACAGCAACGAGCCCCAGCCAAGGCTCTGTTTAACCTGGTGTGTGTTCTGCTCTCTCCACAGCAACGAGCCCCAGCCAAGGCTCTGTTTGACCTGGTGTGTGTTCTGCTCTCTCCACAGCAACGAGCCCCAGCCAAGGCTCTGTTTAACCTGGTGTGTGTTCTGCTCTCTCCACAGCAACGAGCCCCAGCCAAGGCTCTGTTTGACCTGGTGTGTGTTCTGCTCTGTGTAACCTGGTGTGTGTTCTGCTCTCTCCACAGCAACGAGCCCCAGCCAAGGCTCTGTTTGACCTGGTGTGTGTTCTGCTCTGTAACCTGGTGTGTGTTCTGCTCTCTCCACAGCAACGAGCCCCAGCCAAGGCTCTGTTTGACCTGGTGTGTGTTCTGCTCTGTAACCTGGTGTGTGTTCTGCTCTGTAACCTGGTGTGTGTTCTGCTCTGTAACCTGGTGTGTGTTCTGCTCTGTAACCTGGTGTGTGTTCTGCTCTGTAACCTGGTGTGTGTTCTGCTCTGTAACCTGGTGTGTGTTCTGCTCTGTAACCTGGTGTGTGTTCTGCTCTGTAACCTGGTGTGTGTTCTGCTCTCTCCACAGCAACGAGCCCCAGCCAAGGCTCTGTTTGACCTGGTGTGTGTTCTGCTCTGTAACCTGGTGTGTGTTCTGCTCTGTAACCTGGTGTGTGTTCTGCTCTGTAACCTGGTGTGTGTTCTGCTCTGTAACCTGGTGTGTGTTCTGCTCTGTAACCTGGTGTGTGTTCTGCTCTGTAACCTTGTGTGTGTTCTGTAACCTGGTGTGTGCTCTGTAACCTGGTGTGTGCTCTGTAACCTGGTGTGTGTTCTGCTCTGTAACCTGGTGTGTGTTCTGCTCTCTCCACAGCAACGAGCCCCAGCCAAGGCTCTGTTTGACCTGGTGTGTGTTCTGCTCTGTAACCTGGTGTGTGTTCTGCTCTCTCCACAGCAACGAGCCCCAGCCAAGGCTCTGTTTGACCTGGTGTGTGTCCATCTGAACCTGGCTGAAAGAGACTACTTTGGTCTCCAGTACCAGAACCCCAGGAGGATGATGGTGAGACAGAAGTTCTTTATACACTATGATGTGTCCCAAATGGCTCCCTGTAGTCTATAGAGCTCACTACCTCTGCCCAGAGCCTTATGCCCTGTAGTCTATAGAGCTCACTACATCTGCCTTATGCCCTGTAGTCTATAGAGCTCACTACATCTGCCTTATGCCCTGTAGTCTATAGAGCTCACTACATCTGCCTTATGCCCTGTAGTCTATAGAGCTCACTACTTCTGCCTTATGCCCTGTAGTCTATAGAGCTCACTACCTCTGCCCAGAGCCTTATGCCCTGTAGTCTATAGAGCTCACTACCTCTGCCCAGAGCCTTATGCCCTGTAGTCTATAGAGCTCACTACCTCTGCCCAGAGCCTTATGCCCTGTAGTCTATAGAGCTCACTACCTCTGCCCAGAGCCTTATGCCCTGTAGTCTATAGAGCTCACTACCTCTGGCCAGAGCCTTATGCCCTGTAGTCTATAGAGCTCACTACCTCTGCCTTATGCCCTGTAGTCTATAGAGCTCACTACCTCTGGCCAGAGCCTTATGCCCTGTTGTCTATAGAGCTCACTACCTCTGCCTTATGCCCTGTAGTCTATAGAGCTCACTACCTCTGGCCAGAGCCTTATGCCCTGTAGTCTATAGAGCTCACTACCTCTGCCCAGAGCCTTATGCCCTGTAGTCTATAGAGCTCACTACCTCTGCCTTATGCCCTGTAGTCTATAGAGCTCACGACCTCTGGCCAGAGCCTTATGCCCTGTAGTCTATAGAGCTCACTACCTCTGGCCAGAGCCTTATGCCCTGTAGTCTATAGAGCTCACTACCTCTGGCCAGAGCCTTATGCCCTGTAGTCTATAGAGCTCACTACCTCTGCCCAGAGCCTTATGCCCTGTAGTCCATAGAGCTCACTACCTCTGCCTTATGCCCTGTAGTCTATAGAGCTCACTACCTCTGCCCAGAGCCTTATGCCCTGTAGTCTATAGAGCTCACTACCTCTGCCTTATGCCCTGTAGTCTATAGAGCTCACTACCTCTGCCCAGAGCCTTATGCCCTGTAGTCTATAGAGCTCACTACCTCTGGCCAGAGCCTTATGCCCTGTAGTCTATAGAGCTCACTACCTCTGCCCAGAGCCTTATGCCCTGTAGTCTATAGAACTCACTACCTCTGGCCAGAGCCTTATGCCCTGTAGTCTATAGAGCTCACTACCTCTGCCTTATGCCCTGTAGTCTATAGAGCTTACTACCTCTGGCCAAAGCCTTATGCCCTGTAGTCTATAGAGCTCACTACCTCTGCCCAGAGCCTTATGCCCTGTAGTCTATAGAGCTCACTACCTCTGCCCAGAGTCTTATGCCCTGTAGTCTATAGAGCTCGCTACCTCTGGCCAGAGCCTTATGCCCTGTAGTCTATAGAGCTCACTACCTCTCTCAATACTGGCCCCTGGACAGTGGTACTGGTGTCTCTCAATACTGGCCCCTGGACAGTGGTACTGGTGTCTCTCAATACTGGCCCCTGGACAGTGGTACTGGTGACTCTCAATACTGGCCCCTGGACAGTGGTACTGGTGACTCTCAATACTGGCCCCTGGACAGTGGTACTGGTGTCTCTCAATACTGGCCCCTGGACAGTGGTACTGGTGTCTCTCAATACTGGCCCCTGGACAGTGGTACTGGTGACTCTCAATACTGGCCCCTGGACAGTGGTACTGGTTACTCTCAATACTGGCCCCTGGACAGTGGTACTGGTGTCTCTCAATACTGGCCCCTGGACAGTGGTACTGGTGTCTCTCAATACTGGCCCCTGGACAGTGGTACTGGTGACTCTCAATACTGGCCCTGGACAGTGGTACTGGTGTCTCTCAATACTGGCCCCTGGACAGTGGTACTGGTGACTCTCAATACTGGCCCCTGGACAGTGGTACTGGTGTCTCTCAATACTGGCCCCTGGACAGTGGTACTGGTGTCTCTCAATACTGGCCCCTGGACAGTGGTACTGGTGTCTCTCAATACTGGCCCCTGGACAGTGGTACTGGTGTCTCTCAATACTGGCCCCTGGACAGTGGTACTGGTGACTCAACAGAACAGAGCCATCCAGGCTCAGGGTCAGACAGGAACAGAGCCATCCAGTCTCAGCTGTATTAGAGACAGGCTCAGGGTCAGACAGGAACAGAGCCATCCAGTCTCAGCTGTATTAGAGACAGGCTCAGGGTCAGACAGGACCAGAGCCATCCAGGCTCAGGGTCAGACAGGAACAGAGCCATCCAGGCTCAGGGTCAGACAGGAACAGAGCCATCCAGTCTCAGCTGTATTAGAGACAGGCTCAGGGTCAGACAGGAACAGAGCCATCCAGTCTCAGCTGTATTAGAGACAGGCTCAGGGTCAGACAGGACCAGAGCCATCCAGTCTCAGCTGTATTAGAGACAATCTCAGGGTCAGACAGGACCAAAGCCATCCAGTCTCAGCTGTATTAGAGACAGGCTCAGGGTCAGACAGGACCAGAGCCATCCAGTCTCAGCTGTATTAGAGACAGGCTCAGGGTCAGACAGGACCAGAGCCATCCAGTCTCAGCTGTATTAGAGACAGGCTCAGGGTCAGACAGGAACAGAGCCATCCAGTCTCAGCTGTATTAGAGACAGGCTCAGGGTCAGTATTAATGAAGTGTTTCTGAAGCGTGTTGTTGTTTGTGGTTTTCCTGTAGGTCTGGTTGGACCTGCTGAAGCCCACCCTGAAACAGATCAGACGTGAGTACTGAGAGGACCGCCCTGTATAGTACTAGTGGAATATAGTACTGAGAGGACCGCCCTGTATAGTACTAGTGGAATATAGTACTGAGAGGACCGCCCTGTATAGTACTAGTGGAATATAGTACTGAGAGGACCGCCCTGTATAGTACTAGTGGAATATAGTACTGAGAGGACAGCCCTGTATAGTACTAGTGGAATATAGTACTGAGAGGACAGCCCTGTATAGTACTAGTGGAATATAGTACTGAGAGGACAGCCCTGTATAGTACTAGTGGAATATAGTACTGAGAGGACCGCCCTGTATAGTACTAGTGGAATATAGTACTGAGAGGACCGCCCTGTATAGTACTAGTGGAATATAGTACTGAGAGGACCGCCCTGTATAGTACTAGTGGAATATAGTACTGAGAGGACAGCCCTGTATAGTACTAGTGGAATATAGTACTGAGAGGACAGCCCTGTATAGTACTAGTGGAATATAGTACTGAGAGGACCGCCCTGTATAGTACTAGTGGAATATAGTACTGAGAGGACCGCCCTGTATAGTACTAGTGGAATATAGTACTGAGAGGACCGCCCTGTATAGTACTAGTGGAATATAGTACTGAGAGGACAGCCCTGTATAGTACTAGTGGAATATAGTACTGAGAGGACAGCCCTGTATAGTACTAGTGGAATATAGTACTGAGAGGACCGCCCTGTATAGTACTAGTGGAATATAGTACTGAGAGGACCGCCCTGTATAGTACTAGTGGAATATAGTACTGAGAGGACCGCCCTGTATAGTACTAGTGGAATATAGTACTGAGAGGACCGCCCTGTATAGTACTAGTGGAATATAGTACTGAGAGGACAGCCCTGTATAGTACTAGTGGAATATAGTACTGAGAGGACAGCCCTGTATAGTACTAGTGGAATATAGTACTGAGAGGACCGCCCTGTATAGTACTAGTGGAATATAGTACTGAGAGGACCGCCCTGTATAGTACTAGTGGAATATAGTACTGAGAGGACCGCCCTGTATAGTACTAGTGGAATATAGTACTGAGAGGACAGCCCTGTATAGTACTAGTGGAATATAGTACTGAGAGGACCGCCCTGTATAGTACTAGTGGAATATAGTACTGAGAGGACCGCCCTGTATAGTACTAGTGGAATATAGTACTGAGAGGACCGCCCTGTATAGTACTAGTGGTATATAGTACTGAGAGGACAGCCCTGTATAGTACTAGTGGAATATAGTACTGAGAGGACAGCCCTGTATAGTACTAGTGGAATATAGTACTGAGAGGACCGCCCTGTATAGTACTAGTGGAATATAGTACTGAGAGGACCGCCCTGTATAGTACTAGTGGAATATAGTACTGAGAGGACCGCCCTGTATAGTACTAGTGGAATATAGTACTGAGAGGACCGCCCTGTATAGTACTAGTGGAATATAGTACTGAGAGGACAGCCCTGTATAGTACTAGTGGAATATAGTACTGAGAGGACAGCCCTGTATAGTACTAGTGGTATATAGTACTGAGAGGACCGCCCTGTATAGTACTAGTGGAATATAGTACTGAGAGGACCGCCCTGTATAGTACTAGTGGAATATAGTACTGAGAGGACCGCCCTGTATAGTACTAGTGGAATATAGTACTGAGAGGACCGCCCTGTATAGTACTAGTGGAATATAGTACTGAGAGGACCGCCCTGTATAGTACTAGTGGAATATAGTACTGAGAGGACAGCCCTGTATAGTACTAGTGGAATATAGTACTGAGAGGACCGCCCTGTATAGTACTAGTGGAATATAGTACTGAGAGGACCGCCCTGTATAGTACTAGTGGAATATAGTACTGAGAGGACCGCCCTGTATAGTACTAGTGGTATATAGTACTGAGAGGACAGCCCTGTATAGTACTAGTGGAATATAGTACTGAGAGGACAGCCCTGTATAGTACTAGTGGAATATAGTACTGAGAGGACCGCCCTGTATAGTACTAGTGGAATATAGTACTGAGAGGACCGCCCTGTATAGTACTAGTGGAATATAGTACTGAGAGGACAGCCCTGTATAGTACTAGTGGAATATAGTACTGAGAGGACAGCCCTGTATAGTACTAGTGGAATATAGTACTGAGAGGACCGCCCTGTATAGTACTAGTGGAATATAGTACTGAGAGGACCGCCCTGTATAGTACTAGTGGAATATAGTACTGAGAGGACCGCCCTGTATAGTACTAGTGGAATATAGTACTGAGAGGACAGCCCTGTATAGTACTAGTGGAATATAGTACTGAGAGGACCGCCCTGTATAGTACTAGTGGAATATAGTACTGAGAGGACCGCCCTGTATAGTACTAGTGGAATATAGTACTGAGAGGACCGCCCTGTATAGTACTAGTGGTATATAGTACTGAGAGGACAGCCCTGTATAGTACTAGTGGAATATAGTACTGAGAGGACAGCCCTGTATAGTACTAGTGGAATATAGTACTGAGAGGACCGCCCTGTATAGTACTAGTGGAATATAGTACTGAGAGGACCGCCCTGTATAGTACTAGTGGAATATAGTACTGAGAGGACCGCCCTGTATAGTACTAGTGGTATATAGTACTGAGAGGACAGCCCTGTATAGTACTAGTGGAATATAGTACTGAGAGGACCGCCCTGTATAGTACTAGTGGAATATAGTACTGAGAGGACCGCCCTGTATAGTACTAGTGGAATATAGTACTGAGAGGACAGCCCTGTATAGTACTAGTGGAATATAGTACTGAGAGGACCGCCCTGTATAGTACTAGTGGAATATAGTACTGAGAGGACCGCCCTGTATAGTACTAGTGGTATATAGTACTGAGAGGACAGCCCTGTATAGTACTAGTGGAATATAGTACTGAGAGGACAGCCCTGTATAGTACTAGTGGTATATAGTACTGAGAGGACCGCCCTATATAGTACTGAGAGGACCGCCCTGTATAGTACTGAGAGGACCGCCCTGTATAGTACTAGTGGTATATAGTACTGAGAGGACAGCCCTGTATAGTACTAGTGGAATATAGGACTGAGAGGACAGCCCTGTATAGTACTGAGAGGACCGCCCTGTATAGTACTAGTGGTATATAGTACTGAGAGGACAGCCCTGTATAGTACTAGTGGAATATAGGACTGAGAGGACAGCCCTGTATAGTACTGAGAGGACCGCCCTGTATAGTACTAGTGGTATATAGTACTGAGAGGACAGCCCTGTATAGTACTAGTGGAATATAGGACTGAGAGGACAGCCCTGTATAGTACTGAGAGGACCGCCCTGTATAGTACTAGTGGAATATAGTACTGAGAGGACCGCCCTGTATAGTACTAGTGGAATATAGTACTGAGAGGACAGCCCTGTATAGTACTAGTGGTATATAGTACTGAGAGGACAGCCCTGTATAGTACTAGTGGAATATAGGACTGAGAGGACCGCCCTGTATAGTACTAGTGGTATATAGTACTGAGAGGACAGCCCTGTATAGTACTAGTGGAATATAGGACTGAGAGGACAGCCCTGTATAGTACTGAGAGGACCGCCCTGTATAGTACTAGTGGAATATAGTACTGAGAGGACCGCCCTGTATAGTACTAGTGGAATATAGTACTGAGAGGACAGCCCTGTATAGTACTAGTGGAATATAGTACTGAGAGGACAGCCCTGTATAGTACTGAGAGGACCGCCCTGTATAGTACTAGTGGAATATAGTACTGAGAGGACCG